>NW_026000119.1:2144157-2157356 GCF_001458135.2 Marmota marmota marmota | reverse complement strand
TAATGTCTTCCTTGATACTCCAGATCATCTGAAGCATGTATATCCTGAATTCTTTATCTGACATTCCATCTGCTGCAGCTGTTACCTCTTCTAAAGTTGCGTTGACCTGCATTGCTTGTGGTCCTTTCTTTCCTTGTCTTTTCATACTGCTTGCGTATCTTTCCTGCAGGCGCGGGCGGCGGCTCTGCTCTCTCCTTATTCCAATTGGGGTGACGTGTGTACCACACTGGCAGGCCGCTGGGCCTGACCCGCCAGTCTGTCACAGGTCTGCTTACCTTGCAAGTGCCGGCGGTGGCTCTGCCCTGCCCTTCCTACCACGCCCGTGTATGATGTGGCGTTTCTTAGGGGAAATGCCTGTCCATTTCTAAAGAGTACCGAGATAAGTAGGGCCCTTAGCAAAGCCACAGGGTTCACCCATTGCCTAGCAAACCCTGGAAGGAAGAGGAAAGCTCAAATGGCTAGAGTTTGGATTATAAAGAGGTATGGTAAGTGATCAGGTTGGAGAGTTTATCAGGGTCCTGGCATAGGGTCTGGCATATAGAAGATCCTTGTTTAAAAATGAATAAGTGAATGGGTTTATCAGCCAAGGATGAGGAGCCTGAATTTCATCCCAGGCCAATGGATTTTAAGCAGAGGTTGATATGATCAAATTTGTACTTCAGAAACAGTGTGTAGAATGGATTCAAGCTGGAAATTGGGAAACAGATTTGAAGGGTTTTGCTGGTGGTCTGAGTAATGGTAGCAGCTACTCAGTGAATGGTGAGAATATTGGATAATTAGCATTTTTTTATCAATTAAAGTGACTGTTTTAGTCAGCTTTTTGTTACTGCTGTGACTGAAAGAATCTGATCAGAACAATTATAGAGAAGAAAAAGTTTATTCAGGGGCTCATGGTTTCGGAGGTCTCAATCCATAGACAGTTGGTTCCATTCCTTGGGGCTCGAGGTGAGGCAGAATATCATGGCGGAGGAGTGTGGTGAAAGGAAGCAACTCACATGATGATCAGGAAGTAGGGAGACTCCACTCACCAGATACAAAATATATACCTCAAAGGCATGCCCCCAATACCCGAGTCCTCCAGCCACAACCTACACCTTCAGTTATCACTCAGTTAATCCCCATTAAGGGATTAATTCACTCATTGGGTTAAGGTTCTCATAACCCAATCATTGCTCCACTAAACCTTCTTTCATTGTCTCATATATGAACTTTTGGGGAATACCCTATATCTAAACCATAACAGCAACTAATATAACTATGTGGCAATAATGTATCCCAAATATATCAGATAATTTCAGGTGTGCTACCTGCTACCTGGCAATATTCTATGAAGTTAACAATTTGGGGAAAATACAATAAAAGTTAATTTATAATATAATTTGCACCATTAGGAAAACTTGGATAAGGGGAGGAATGATCAAATATGACACACACATATCTTTTTATCTAACTTAAAATTTCAACTACATATACATTTATCAGTCTTTCAATATAGAGCCAGAAATTTATCCTTTGAGTATGAAATCTCTGAGTTATTTGTAGCCTTTTTGCATCACCACAAATGTAGTGCATTTCTATGATATCCAAACTCATTTTAGTTCCAGTAGGATGAGAAATTAGAGCCCTTTATAGAACAATTTGAAAATTCTTATAATTATTTTCCTGACCTTTTACAGTTGTTTTTCCCACATCTAATTTAATAGAAATATTTTATTACTTCTTTGTCTTTATCATTTTCTAAAGTGGTCAACTTATTATTATTATTTTTAGCGTGTTGATATCTTGCATCTCCTTGGCCCACCTTTATTTTAGCTATAGTTGTAGCCACAAGCATTTGCAATGTTGTTTCAGCCAGAGTACCCACCAAGGCTTTCCAAGGTCATGGTGTGAAATATTGTGTGCTTTAGGGAGGCACCCTGCACATGTGGGGTAGGAATCTCACAAATGTGCCAGAGAATTATTCCCCATAGGAAACCTTCCATTGTTGGGGGATGAGACCATACAGAAGAAGACTTCATTCTTATGTCCATTTTATATAACTCTATACAAGTTTCCAGGGGGACATTCAGCTCCAGTTGCTAAGAGCAATGAGCAGGTCAAAAACACACTTTAATTTTGTTTTTTTGCTCTTTCTGTCTCTTCATTCTTGGATCCCATTAATGGCCTGCATGCAGATCCCTGCCCAAGACCCAGCTTTCTGGGAGGCAAGTCAAACAAAGACACAAAGGAGTGATGTCCTCTTTAAAACTCACATTATTTTACTAATTGGTTTTTATTTTATTACAAATTTATAACAAGTATGCAACTAGCATAAACAGGCATGTGAACCTAAACCTAGAGGATCCTGGAGATATATACTACAACTTTTGGGAAGGGACATAGCAGAGTAGCTTACCAGTTCCCATTTCTCAGTCTGCCCTGTTTGACATGGAAAGTTCATTTTACCATGAGCAGATTCTGATGTTTTGTTATATGGAGGTCTATGTCTTCATAATTTATAAGATGTCTTTGTTAGTCCATGGCAAGTGGGTGGAAGAAAATGAAGTTTGTCTTCAGAGGCTTTAAACTACTCTTTCTGCTCTGTATCTCTCTCTGAATTATCCTGTGCCTGGTTGGATGCATCAAAATTGGCTTTAGGAAATATTCAGTTGTGATGGCTTGGATCTGGAATGTCTCCAAAGGCCCATTGTTAATGGATTAGTCCCCAGCCTTTGATGCTATTGGGAGTGGACAAAACTTGAAGAGGTGGGGCCTAGTGGGAGTTTTTAGGTAATTGGTGGTGTGACCTTGAGGGGGACAGTGGGACAACAGTCTCTCCCTCTCTGTCTCTGCTTCCTAGTTGCCATGAGGTGAGTAGCTTGCTTCCTCATGTGCTCCCTGCCAGGATGTTCCACCTCACTATAGGCCCAAAGGCAAAGGGGCCAAGATGCCATGAACTAAACCACGGAAACTACCAATGTAAACTTTTCTTCATACGTTGGTTGTCTCAGGTATCTTGTCACAGTGGTGAAAAACTGGCTAACACAGTGGTAAATTTAATCTAAGAAATATTGTAGCAATGAGGCTTGATGTGGGACTGCCTATACTGTATGATACTGAATAGTTGCATTTTTGAATAAAAATGTTCTATCACTAATTTAAAGTGTAAATGAATCTGATAGAAGGGTAATGTTTTGAAGTTGGGAAGAGGAATAAAAGTAGGCAAATGAAAACTTCTTGATGTCTTTCAAGGTCACCTTAGTTGTTTGTTTATACCCATTGAAATTATAAAGTGGTTTTGCCTACGTGGACTCCCCTATCAATTATCACTGTCCTCATAGCAATTTCCTTACATAGATATCCTTACCTGGAAATTGTTCCATCTCTTATAATATAAAATTATCTAACAGTTACTTCTTTTTCTGTTATCTGGCTCAGGACTGTTTGGAATAGATTTGATTTCGGAATGTCTAATACAATAACACATGCCTGATCATGTGTTCTACCTATGGGGTATATTATTATTGTCAGCCTGTAGTTGGGGAAATGGGAGCACAGAGAAGTTGAGATACTTGTCCAGAGTCATAGCATGTTGTGTCAGAAGTGGTATCTGTAGGTGCCAGACAATTTTCCTTTCACTTAAGCAATCAGATGGCGCACATTTTCCAGATTTCAGTGATCACAAGAGGCATAACTCTGCAGCACCTTCTATAATCCCAACTTTTACTTTATACGATGTTCTCTTATTGCTCCATCATCCATCAAATGTTTAGTATGCTTTATTTTGATCTGTTTTCTATTAAATGTAATAAATGTATGCCCCACTTTTTTTCCTTAGAAGGACATTTAGAATCTTGGAAATTTTGTAGTGACAAGTTTTGGCATTGATTTTTATCATAGTATATTCCCTGAGGATTATAGAAGATTCATTTTTATAAGAGGATTAACAAACAGTGCATTCACAATGACATTGTAGGCTTATTTTTGTTTTGGTTCATTTAATTCCCATGGTTTTTAAAGGCTAGTATGAAAAGTGTGAGGCTTGAGTTATTTCTGACAATCTTTGTGAGAATGTTCATACAGCATTCATATATTTCTTGTTAAATTAGGAGAGCAGATATCATTGGTATCAACACCATAGATAGCCAACTAGATTTTAAACACCACTGGCAAAAATTATCTTCACCAAGTTTTATACAAACTACAATTTATTTATGTTTTATAATCATTTCTAAGAAACCTTGGTAGAATTCTATTAATTAAGACTCTCTTGGACATATGGACTAAAATATTCAGGAATTACTGAGATTTTATCTCACTTGTGCATTTATAGCCATATTTGTGCTGCCAATTAACTCTTATGCATCTGAAAGATAAGTTTTCATCTGGACAATTCATCTGAACTATCTCCTTTCCTTGTCTGAAACACATCACAGAATGACAGCTGCTTGAAAGAGATCTTTAATGAAGGAGGCTTCCATTCCCAATGTTCTGTCTTTAGTAATTTGATTTTCTTGCTGCTAAATCCTGGATCTTTTTAAACTAAACGTGGGTGATTTTCAATTTTTCAGATTCCATTTTGGTAAACAGATATTATCCCTGTGAACTCTTTTAGAGACTAAATGTAGGAAAGATTCGCCTAAACTTGCTGAAGCAATGAAACATTAGCAGTTCATGCCTCCCTGAGGGTCTATATGATGATGTCTAAATCGATAAGGAATGACACCATGTCCCATTGACATTGTAGCCAATGAAATTGTATCCTGGTATGCGGTTCTCTCTCTCTCTCTCTCTCTCTCTCTCTCTCTCTTGATGTTATACAAAGAAATTTTTTTTCTTTGTACATTTTTTGACTGTGCATTATAGTTGTGCATAATGATGTAATTTGTTGTTACATATTTGTATGTGCACACAGCATAACAATATAACTTGGCCAATATCACTCCCTAGCTCTTTCCCCCTCACTATCTTCCTCCCACCACCTGGTCTCTTTCCTGGTAGAGATGGGTTTTGCTCTTTGTTTTTAAAAATAGAAACATGAATGAAGAAAGAGGAACTGAACTAGTCAACAATTATTAAAAGCAGTATTTTGTTAATTTATTTGACTTCAGAATACTCATTAATAATAATATGTTACATTCTTCTCATTAGTAAGCATTTGTTTGGGGCTTCTGTGTACCAGGAGCTTGGTAACTTAAAGATCTAAGAAACAGGAACCCTGTCTTCACAGAGCTCTCAGTCTAATCATTCTCTTATGGGTGCTTCTCATCTCCACTCCAAGGTTTTCTTGTTTCCAGATAATCTGACTTGGAGATGAGTCTGATAATTTTGAGCTAAGTGGTTTATTGGCTAATTGCTAATTAATGAAGGGAATGTCAATAACTATTTTGAGAATCATGAACAGTATTTGATTTAGGAGAAAGTTCTAAAAACCAGCAATCGTTGCTGGCCTGTAGTATTTTATTTGGCAGTCATGATGGTTTTTAAGGTCTATTTGTCGGGAAATATCCTGTTAGCCTTCACCTTTTCCATCAGATTCTGGAAGATTGAGGACATTTTTTTTTTCATTCTTTTCTTCTGGGACTCAAACCCATGTTCGTGTGTATTGAACCATGTGATATTTCCAACAGGCCCCATGTCTGGCTTTCTGAATCTTTGGTAGGTCCCTCATCCTTTCTGATCTGATCCTACTTTCGAAGACCTGCTTCTGAGCACCAGTAAAGGCTTGGAAGGGACTTTGCATAACTTTCCCCTCCTTCCCCTGTCTTCAGTGGTGTGCCCACGGCATTTCAGAAGGCCTGCAGGCCTCCAGGCATCTCACTTCCTTCTCTTTTTCCACCCCAGGCTTCACTGTCCTGGTGTACACTTAGTAAAAGTCCCGCTGGTGGTTGCAGACTTGTTCTGTGGCTGAGCTCCTCAGGAATCTAGTCCACAATCCCAGAAATATCCAGCCATTAGGAGTTTGTTAAAAGTCTGGCTGGTTTCTCCTTCCTTCTCTTGTTTCAGCCTTCATCAGGGATGAAAGTAGATAAGCATATCTTCTGTCTCAGAAAAAGCTCATCATATATATATATTCTCAATTCGCTGGTGGATTTTCTTTAACCTATGATTTTGAATTTTAACTAGGTCGTTTTAGTTAGTAGAGTATCTTATGAATTTCTATTATCCCAATCAGAGGTCAAAATCTTCCAGAATGTATAAAAAACTTTAACAACTGCTGACACTAAAAAATGTTAAGAGGTTTACATAACAATCTTGTTTCTGGATCCTATTGAAAAATGAGAAATTCTGTCAAGAGTGAGCCTAAACTTCCTTGCAATGTTAAATGGAACAAAGTAGTGGCTGCCCCAACCTATGAAAGAGATATGGCATTTATTCCTTCCTTTATAGGAGAATGTTTCATAGTATTATTGGATATGTAGGCAGGTAAAGAAGAAGAAAGATACGGTATAAATTCTCCTTCATTTGTGTTCAGAGAGCATTCTAAGCCAGGTCATTTAAGAAGCTGTTAGTGTGGTTTCTCAAAGTGAAAATGTTCCTCTTAGTCCCTTGCTGGTACAAAGCATTCCTGAGTCCTTCTTACGAGCTCGTTAACATTAAGATCAATCTGTGAAAGTAAACTATCCCTTTCAAATCATCTTCAACAGGTGGTAAGATTTGTGGAAAGGTATTATTTTCCCAGAGCTGTGAAATTTTCTAACAGGCCTAAAATAAAAGACTTGTTTAAGGCCCCTGTGTATCTGACTATGTGTTTCTCATCAATAAAAGGTGTTGTGATTGAGACTTCTTTTTTTATTTGAAGGGTATAGGATAGGACTGATCAAGAGAAAAGAAAGTAATGAAATATATATTCAATAATGTCAGTGAAACACTTAAAATTTATGGAAATATGGATAAAGAAATTCTACTGCTAGTAAATGTTCACTGCACTGTGTCAACGCCCACTCTGCATAGAATCCAAGTCACCACCAGCACCTTCCTTTCTTTCTTTCATTCCTGCATTCCATCATATATCCACTATCTGCCAAGCACCTTGCTAGGCCCTGGAGATTTAACGGAAAAGGCCTGGTTTACACACTAAGGGAACTTGGGGATGTTAAACAGGTAATTGCGCAATGTATATGAGGTCTGTATATTTTTGCTTTTGTTTAGTGAGACCACAAGTATGATGATGGACTATCTAGAAATTAATGATAATTCATTTCATATCTAATTTGAAAATGACTTTAGGATGATTCTTTTTCTTCTCACTCTGGTCTCTTTAGGAAGATAAGTTTGAACTGCATAAATTTCATTAGCTAAAATCTTTTAGAATATCATGAGATGTGGAAAGAAAGCAATATGAATTATTGTTTATAAAGTATTTTATATACTCCTTTCCTTACATGTAGTCACATTCAGAAAGATCCATTATTCCAATGAATGTATGAAATTTTCTGACTATTCTGAATGGTAGAACACTTTTTTATGGGGGTGGGAGGGATACATTAATTTTTGAAATGAGCCAAAAGTATTTTGGCTATCACATGTTTTTTTCAGATATTCTGAATGGTTGACATTTTCATTTGTGGAAGATAAATTTACATCTTGAAATAAGCCCAAAGTATTTAAAATCTATGCCTATTGAATAATATGGGGCATATTTGGAGGTATGAGATTGTTGGGGTCCCAGAGAAGTTATGACTAAGCAGTCAAGAAGGCGGATCTGTAGTTAACCAGCTCTGAAGATGATTATTAAAGTGGAGTTCCACAAACCATTTGCTATACAAAAATATACATGAATAGTCCTCTATAATTATGAATGAATATTAATGATCATTTGAATAAATAACTTCTGTATGTTTTTGAAAATTTGTCTTAGAGGGAGTTGCAATGACAACAAAAATAATTAAATCTCCAAAAAATATGCATAGTCTAATAGTTTCTTTGGTAGCACAATATGTTATTAAGCATGTGCAACAGCTTATAAAGTAGGCCATCTGTATTTCTTTGTATGTTTTTGTATTTGTAATGTAAACAGCTTATCTGAATATGTGGCTTTCTGATAAAGAATGTGTTATTCTAAAATAGCTTTTTCTTGAGCCACTTATGTCTACATTTTTGAAACTGTTTATGTAGTATACAGTTTTGAAACTCTATATGTATAATTATTTATTAAAAAATATGTCAAGATTTTGTACAAAATTTTGACAAGACACTAATGAACTACACATCATAAGCTATTAAACCAGGTTTAAATAGCTATCTTGGGTGGAACTAACATTTGATTCATCATAAGCAAATGACAAATCAAAATAATACGAATCTTGAAGCTAAAGAAACCTAATTTTACTATAAACTAACTGTCCATGACTTTCTATAACTTCCATTCCTGTTTTCCATGCATAAGGAAACTATGTATGATGGCAGACTACATAAATGTACACATGTACATATGTATGTATATAGATAGATAATGCCTGCATTATTTGATTAGACTATTGACATGACTGGAGTCTAATGGACTTCACAACAGTGGTTATTATCAAGATATGATACAAAATAGCTGGGTGCAGTGGTGCATGCCTGTAATCCCAGTGGCTCTGGAGGCTGAGGCAGGAAAAGTCCTGATTTCAAAGCCAGCCTCAGCAAAAGCAAGGTGCTAAGCAACTCAGTGAGACCTGTCTCTAAATAGAATACAAAATAGGGCTGGGGATGTGGCTCAGTGGTCGAGTGCCCCTGAGTTCAATTCCTAGTACCCCCCCCAAAAAAAAAGATATGATACAAAATAGCAATTACCTTTTATATATTTGCCACTTGCCGGAGTCCGGCTGCAGCAAAATAACCGGGGGGTGACGAATAACTTGTGTACATTGATACAGCAGGAGTAGGAGCCGTTTATTGCAGGACAGGAGCAGTATTTATACATTCCACAGAGCTTATCTAATTAGCATAAACTAGATACATCAGTCAACCAATCAGGAATCTCTACACTTAATGGCTTGCTTTTGTTACTTCTCAAACCACTCCCTCTGGCATTTTGCCAGGCACCATCCAGACTTGTTTACGAACTCTAACATTCCCCTGGCTAAATGCCAGGTGTTATTTTGACTTGTTTACAGACTCTAACAGCCACTTCCTTGTAATTAATAAAAAAAACTAGTTAATGCTAATAAACATAATTTTAAATAACATTCTTAACATCATTTTCATCACTGTCTACTACAGTGCTGGTAGGGAGTTGATAATCCAGGAGTTTCCCAAGATTTTCCAAATTATAGTATATGATTATCTAGGCTCAAACGTGGCAGTTGTTAGTCATTGTAAGGGCAAAAGTGCTTTTCTTGGAGAAGGTACATTTATCACTTTGCTTTGAGAATTAAAATGGTACTACAATGAAATCTTGTTAAGGACAATTCTACTTTTTTTTTTTTTTAATATCATGTGTTTCTGTTTATATGGGCACTATAAAATTTTCTTACCCTCTGACATCTGAATCAGTAATTTGATTGCTATGTTCTGGAAGCTTGGTATGATGATTTTTCTTTTGTAATATATCCATGAGTAAGAGCCAGATGTTCAAATTCACCATTTGTTGTTGTTATTGTTAAAGAGATTATCATCCCTGAATATAATCTCAAGGAAAGTTCCTGGGCTCTGCTCCAATAAGAGAAAGTCTTGTTTCTCTTTACAAAATCAAAGGAAAGGGCTTTTTGTTATATGAGAAATTTAACATTGCATTCCAGTAGAGGAAACAGGCAATCACCTTTTGATCTCTAATGTGGATGCCCAAGTTTGTAAATTTAATAAAAAGATAAAAAATATGGCAGTGTTCTTATCTGAAGCAATAAACTCTGATTAAATCTTACCAGTTTGATGCTAACGGTCTCTCTGGGCAGTATGAAGGTGAGTGAGAGCTTTGGACAAGATAATAGCAACAGACAAATGTGAAAGAATATGAAGTTTTAAAGAGCCTTTCAGAACACTAAAGAGTTTAGGAAATTAAAATAATCAGTGCGGCGCTTCATGTTCCTGACTGGTCTTAACTGCCTGTGTTCATTCACTTCTCTGTCATTGAGTATATCTATCTCCTCTATTGTAATGACTGTTTCTTAGACTGTAATGATTATCTTTCATGTTCCTTTTTATTAATATTTAAAAATAAAGATGGGCCAGAAAGTAATATGCATATTATCTGTTGAGCCTGACAGGATGTCAGTCAGCTAAGCCTCATTGCTCTTATAACTAAAGAGATAAATTTGGAAAACAGAGGATGTAGACAGGTATTCATAATAACATATTAGAAATTGTTTTTGTCATCATGTTGAGCAGAAGTTACAGCATATAGGAAGCAACAATAATTGCTCTAAGGTATGTTATAATGCTTGGCTGTGTGGACACATATTTGAAACATTAATGTCTAACAATCATCTGAAAAGCCAGAAACTTTAGGTGGCATGGTTTTATTAATAGATATTGAATTTCATTCAGTCTAGTATCCATGTTTATATAAATTGTAGGGTCTTCAGTTAGAATAAATTGCAATTAATGTTGAGATTAATTATATAGTCTGTCAATCATGCTTCTTAGTTCATCTTTATCATGTATTCGTGAGGATACCATTTTGATAGGAGAAATGAAGATTTGGGTTATAGATATGGATAGAAAGCAGAGTTTGCCATTTTCGTTTTTCTTTAAATGTTTGCTCCAGTTAGTGTTAATAGTGATCAAAGAATTCTAACACTACATAATTTAGGGATATAGCTTATATTTTTGTTACCTAGATTACAAAAATAAATTGAGCTGGCGTCTTTCACTGTTTCACAGTGGTGGTTGTACTAAAACATATTAGCTTGGCACAGCTTTCAAAAGTGCACCCTCTGTGAGATAAAGGGTGCCATAATGGCTGCTGGAATGATCTATTATTTTTGGCATATAAAAAGAAGTTATAATGCTGTTCTTTAAAATTTATGTTTCATAATAAAATGAATAATTCATTCACTCATCCACTGACAAGCAGAATACTTAAATTAATGTCTCAAAGTAAAAAATCAGCACCAAACCAAAAAGCTAGGGTTGGAGGTAGGGAAAGAAGCTTGGCTATTAGGATATAATACATTTTCAGAAGATAACCATAATGTGAAATGAGTCTGAAAGTCATTTATAAAGAACAGGATATTAAAAGCTATAGGGAAAAAAAAGAGACCATTTATCTATTTGTGTACTATTTTGAAGACTTGAGCCAAATGTTTCATCAGAGATCTGGGAGGCTTCCAATAAATTGGGCAGGGTGCTGCGTGTGTTTGTGTGTGTGTGTGTGTGTGTGCAAGGAGTGCACATAGGGTTGGGGACAGGAAGGCGAGCAGCAGTCTCTTTCCTTTAAGCTTGGTTTATCTAAACTTTCATTCATCAATCTAATGAATGCCCACTAAATAAATGATGGAGTAAACAAGTTACTGGGCATTATAATTTATATATGAAGATACTGAAGGCACCACACCTGAGGAGTTCAGAATTTATACGTGGAGATGGCATACTTGGGTGAATTTAAGACAAAATTAATTTGGGGGGTACAGGGGATTGAACTCAGGACACTTGATCACTGAGCCACATCCCCAGCCCTATTTTGTATTTTATTAGAGACAGGGTATCACTGAGTTGCTTAGCGCCTCGCTTTTGCTGAGGCTGTCTTTGAACTTCTGATCTCCTGCCTCAGCCTCCCAAGCCACTAGGATTACAGGCATGTGCCACCCTGCCCCGCTAGACAAGATTAATTTTTAAAATAATTCTGAAGTAACTTTTGAAATGAAATTAATTTATTAATGACTTAAGGATGGGTAAATAAATCTTATTCACTCTCCTTTTTATGAGTGCAGTAAAACATCTTTAGCAGCAGCAGCATCTTGTCACCCACATAATGATCATAACCAACACGTGTGTTCCAGGCATGGCTCTATGTGTTTTATATATATTTACATGTTTAAAATAACCCAATTGGGCAGGTGCTAATTATTGTCTCCATCAAACAGATGGGGAAACTGAGGGCAGGATCACAGAGATATAAGGGCAGTCAGTGCTCAGTGCCAGCGCCCAGGTTTTTAGCTCTCAGAAATGACATAAATGCAGGCATTGCTGTCAACTTAGAATTGAGTTTCCATCATTCTCCGACAACATCTTGTGGGCATTCTAGGATGTCAGGATTGTGAGGACACTTGCATTTTGGTTTCCTGTGTTCTTCAAAGTTGTCAGTAGTCATTTCCAGACAGTTAGAAATAAGTCAAGGAGCTTAAAACTTGGGTTTAAAAAGGAAACGACCTGAATACGACAAGTATTCTTTTGTTTGTATTTGAACACTTGCCTTTATGGAGAATCTGGACTTCTTACAACCGGTGTTCATCAGGGTTGGTCAAGATAGTCACAGATCAAAGAGGGATCTTTGATTTCTGGATTGGTTTATTTCCTTGGTTAGGTTTGTCTTTAAGGAGCTTTGGATTGGGAACTCTGTGCCCTTGACCTTATCACTTTTTAGGACTTCAGGGTTTTTTTTTCCCCCTGTATATAAAATGAGAAAATTAGATGAGGTGGTCTCCCATGTTTATTTCAAGTCTATGTTCTGTCTGAATTAGTTAGATTATGAAGCTGTAGGTTTACTAATAAAGGAAATTATCCAAAATTAGACAGGTAGAAGACAGTTTTACATAAGCAGTTGTCTTTGTTCCAATGACACATAGCTTTGAAGTCAATCAGCTTACATTGTATATGTGAATTTATTACATGCCCTTTCCTAGTGATTTAAAATAATTGTTCTTCAGAAATTGGTACTATTTTAGTTTAATTCAAGGGGTTAAATCTTCTGGATTTTTGATGGGCTCCCTCATGCCGGAGAAAAAAACTAAAGATGTTATAGCTCATTGCTTACAAAATTTTGCCACTGTGGGTGTTCCAAAACAGTTAAAAACAGATAATGCCCCTGGTTATACTTCTGCCTCTTTTAAACAATTTTGCTCAACATTTGGCATTACTCATTTAACAGGAATCCCATACAATCCACAGGGACAAGGCATAGTTGAAAGAGCTCATCAAACTATTAAAATGTACTTATTAAAGCAAAAAGAAGGAATTGGGAAGGGGTATATATTCCCCAAAGATAAACTTAAAATAACCCTTTTTACTCTAAACTTTTTAAATTTGGATTCATCAGGACTTAGTGCTGCGGAAAGGCATATGTGTCCAAAAAATGT
>NW_026000119.1:2136144-2139727 GCF_001458135.2 Marmota marmota marmota | reverse complement strand
TTTCCAAGAAATCTCCATACTGCTTTCCATATTGGCTGCACCAATTCGCAGTCCCACCAGCAATGTATGAGTGTACCTTTATCCCCACATCCTGGCCAAAACTGTTGTTTGTATTCATAATAACTGCCATTCTTACTGGAGTGAGATGAAATCTTAGAGTGATATATATATATATATATATATATATATATATATATGTATATATAGTAGGTGAACACACAATATCTTTATTTATTTTTATGTGTTGCTGAGGATTGAACCCAGTGCCTCACACAAGCAAGGCAAGTGCTTTACCACTGAGCTACAGGCCCAGCCCTTAGAGTAGTTTTGATGTGCATTTCTCTAATTGCTAGCAATGATGAATATTTTTTTATATATTGTATTTTCATGATTGTATATCATCTTCTGAGAAGTGTCTGTTTAGGTCCTTGGCCCATTTATTGATTGGGCTATTTGTTTATTTGGTGTTTAGCTTTTTGAGTTCTTTATATATCCTAGAGATTAGTGCTCTATCTGATGTGTGAGAGGTAAAAATTTGCTCCCAGGATGTAGGCTCTCTGTTCACCTCACAGATTGTTTCTTTTGCTGAGAAGAAGCTTTTTAGTTTGAATCCATCTCATTTATTGATTCTTGATTTTAATTCTTGTGCTATAGGAGTCTAATTAAGGAAGTTGGGGCCTAATCCCACATGATGGAGATTAGGGCCTACTTTTTTTCTATTAGAGTCTCTGGTTTAATTCCTAGGTCCTTGATCCACTTTGAGTTGAGTTTTGTGCATGGTGAGAGATAAGGGTTTAATTTCATTTTGTTGCATATGGATTTCCTGTTTTCCCAGCACCATTTGTTGAAGAGGCTGTCTTTTCTCCAATGCATGCTTTTGGCACCTTTTTCTAATATAAGATAATTGTAATTTTGTGAGTTAGTTTCTGTGTCTTCTATTCTGTACCATTGGACTACTAGTGTGCTTTGTGCCAATAGCATGCTGTTTTTGTTACTATTGCTCTGTAGTATAGTTTAAGGTCTGGAATAGTGATGCCACCTACTTCACTCTTCCTGCTAAGGATTGCTTTAGCTATTCTGAGTCTCTTATTTTTCCAGATGAATTTCATGACTGCTTTTTTTTTATTTCTTTGAGGAATGTCATTGGGATTTCGATTAGAATTTCATTAAATCTGTATAGTGCTTTTGGTAGTATATTTATTTTGATAATATTATTCTGCCTATCCAAAATCAAGGTAGATCTTGCCATCTTCTAAGATCTCTTTAATTTCTTTCTTTAGAATTCTGTAGTTTTCATCATAGAGGTCTTTCAACTCTTTTGTTAAGTTGATTCCCAAGTATTTTATTTACTCTTTTTTTTGAGGCTATTATTAATGGGGTAGTTTTCCTCATTTCCCTTTCTGAGAATTTGTCACCATATACAGAAATGCCTTTGATTTATGAGTGTTGATTTTATATCTTGCTACTTTGCTGAATTCATTTACTAATTCTAGAAGTTTTTTTGGTGGAACTTTTAGGGTCTTCTAGGTATAGAATCATATCATCAGCAAATAGTGCCAATTTGAGTTCTTCTTTTCCTTTGTATATCCCTTTAATTTCTTTTGTCTGTTTAATTGCTCTGGTCAGTGTTTCAAGAAATATGTTAAATAGAAGTGATGAAAAAGGATATCTCTGTCTTGTTCCAGTTTTTAGAGGGAATGCCTTAAAATTTTCTCCATTTAGAATGATGTTAACCTAAGGCTTAGCATAGATAGCCTTTAAGATATTGAGATAGGTTCCTGTTATCCCAATTTTTGTAGTGTTTTGAACATGAATGGGTGCTGTATTTTGTCAAATTCTTTTTCTGTGTCTATTGAGATGATCACATGATTCTTATGTTTAAGTCTATTGACACGATGCATTACATTTATTGATTTCTGTACATTGAACCAACCTTGCATCCCTGTGATGGATCACACTTGATCATGATGCACTTCTTTTTGATATGTTTTTGTATTCAGTTTGCCAAAATTTTATTGAGAAATTTTGCATCAGTCTTTCTTCCAAGTGATCTAGTTTGTTGGTTATGCTTTTTTTAAAAAAAAATTAAATTTGGTTTATTGTGTACTTTGTTTCAAGAATTTCTGGCAGCTTTTTTTTTTTCCCAGAGTCTCTATCTCTTTCTTGAAGTAATCTTTTGCTACCTGTATTTGCTCTCTTATCTCTTTGTTGGAGTGATAAATTTTTGCCTGTGGTTGCTCATTTAGGTCATTCTTTAATTCACAGATCATTTTAATTATGAACCTTCTGAACTCCTTCTCCTATGTTTCATCAACTTTGCTGTCCATGGGTTCTGTTATTGTAGTACCTTGATTTGTTTGCTGCACTTTCCTCCCTCATTTTTTCATGTTGTCTATGTGTCATCCTTTCTTTCAGTGTGGATCTGAGATATTATAATTTCTACCCTATATTGTTGTAGTACATGTGCAGATTGTCTGTACCTCACCTTGATGTTGGGTTTCCAGACCCTGCCGGTATTCTCAATGTATGCTCCTGCATCTAAGGTTGGTGGTGGCAATAGCAGAGGTAACTAGAGATAATAGTTATGGTGCCCCAAGATGGAAGCAAAGTCTTACAGAGATGGAGCTGAAAGGGTGGGCCATACAATCTCTTTGGGATGCCTGCTCTGAGATGTAGATTCTAGGCCCTGTCTGTTGTCAAAAAGGTAGGGTCTACTGCATGGGGAAGGCTAAGGTGATGGCTGTAGGTCCCAAGATGAAAGTGGGTTAGGTTTGGGCTCCCAGGTGGTGGGGAGGACAAATTTGGACCTACCCTGAACCTGAATTTTGTGCAAGTCATTGAGGGCTGATCTGTCTGGACCTGACCTCCCATGGTAGCCTGCTGGTCAGAAGGGGTGGTCCTGTACAAGAAGCTGGGCTCCGGAAGGTGTCTCCAGGGGCATTCTTATAAAAGTTTTAGGAGAACATAGCATCAATAGTGGGATTACTGCATCATAGAACAAACTAGTATTTAAATTTAGTAGATAAGTCAAAAGTTTCCCTAAGAGCTTATGCCAGTTTACATTCCCATCAACAATACATGGATGTTCCAGAAATATATGAAACTTCCACACCTACACAAACATTTGATATTACAGATCTAGAACATCATACTTTTCACCATTTTGGATGGCGTATGGTGATGTTTCATTGTAGTTTTAATTTGCAATTTTCAGTCAACTGTGCATGCCGAGCTTCTCATATATTTATCAGCCATATGTTTCACTTTTTTTTGAAGTGTCTGATAAAGGCTTTCTCCATTTAAGAAAAAACAGTGTTTCTCTTGTTGATGTGAGGTTTTTTAAAAATATATATATTGGGGCTGGGATTGTGGCTCAGAGGTATGGCACTTTCCTAGCATGCGTGAGGCACTGGGTTCAATCCCCAGAACCATGTAAAAATAAAAAATAAAGGTATTATGTTCACCTACAACTAAAAAATATTATATATATATAATATTTATATATCAATATATATAAATACATTATATATATATATATATATATATATATATATATATATATATATATATATATTATATTTTT
>NW_026000119.1:2025280-2135124 GCF_001458135.2 Marmota marmota marmota | reverse complement strand
ATATATATATATATATATATATATATATATATATATATATATATATATATTATATTGTTTCCAGTCTGTTTCTTGCCTTTGCATTTAAAAAAATTTGTTTTTAAATTATATTTATTTCAACTGATATATAAAATGTTTACATATTAGTGGGGTACAATGTAATGATTTAATACGTGAATACATTGCAGAATCTTAAATCCAGTTAAACATATCCATCTGCCTTTTCGTTTTTGTCTTTTAAAGTAAAATTTTAAATTTCCTGCAAAGAAATTTAAGTATCCTTTTCTCTTATGGATAATCTATTTGCTTTTTCCAGTTTAAGAAACATTTGCCTATCTCAAGGTCTTCAAGATATCCTTATCTTCTCTTCCAGAAGTTTATTGTATAACTTTCATATTTAAGTCTCTGATTCACCTCAGATTAACTTTGTGCATGGTATGAGATGAAGGTCAAATTTCATTTTTCCCCCAACTATTGAGAAGATGATCCTGTCCTCACCAGACTGCAGTGGTTCATTCCTTTATTGTAAATCCAATGACTGTACCTATTTGGGTCTCTCTCTTGGCTTTTCATCCTGTCTCTTTGATTTACTTGTATATCCTTGAGCTGGAGCCTCACTGTCTTAGTTACTTTGCTGTATAATAAGCCTTGAATTCTGGTAGCAAGTCCTGCAGCTTTGTTCTTTATCTTTAGATTTTTCTGATAATTCTAGGGGCTTCATATATTCCAATAGAGAGATATTTGCAAACTTTGCTTTTGAAGGATTAAAAAAATGTGGAATTACTAAGAAATTTTCAAAGAGACTGATTCCTAATTCAGTTTTTACAGTCTATACAGTTTTTGGATTTTGAGATCTTAATTGCTATGGTGATAGAATAGGCCTCAACAATATTCATCCACCTCCCTGGATTGTTTATGGCCAGGACACAAATTATTGTAAATCTTTTAAATTTGATACTAATGAGTTAGTGTCTCTTAGGGAAGAGAACTACCTTGAAGATTGTCTGGCTCAAGCCTTCCTGACCCAAAGGACAAACTGCAAGTTTAGGTGATTTTCCTGACATATTCCTCCTGATCTGTAAGTCACTTTGCTTTCTGCTTAAGCTTGCCATCTTTTAATTAAGTCCACAGCATTTCAGAAAGCATTCATCTTGATACAAATTCTCTTGCACTTACTGGAGGAAAGAGACATGTGACCTTAAAAAGGTTCAACTTCAGTAAGGAGAAAAACAGTTTATATGAACTGTTCCTTTGTGATGTAGAGAGATGCTTAATGAACTAGAACTTCATTTAAAACTGTAGTGTAAATCTTTAAAAAATTAATCCAAGTCCCCATGAATTATATCTCCTCCAATTGTGCAGTCCAAAAGATTTTAAACCAGTAAGGCACCATTTGATCTGCGAACAATGTTAGTGTTTGTACACTTTCTGCATTCTCATTTGTTTCAAGAGACAAAGTCTCCACCTTAATTCCATTTGCAACAGCTGGATGTTGGAGGTCAAACATTAGCAATCTACAATTAAAAAACATTTCAGTTAGAATGAACCTATACATGAGGCACACAATTGACAGTGGAGAACCGTCCCTGCCCCACTCCCTACACTCTTCCCCTAAACACTGTTTGTTTCCTTCCCCTTTTATTTTATTTCTATCACTCTTCTGAGACATGGTTAGGACTGACTCTTCATCAAGGTGTCCAGCTGAAAAATGGTTATCAGATCTTGCTGAGGCAGGGACAGGGGAACAGCAGCCCACGTTGGCTGCAGATGTGCGGAGTGGTAACTCTGGGAGGCAATGATAATTAAAGAGCATATGGTCTGTAATAAATCTGTACAGTAGTGCTAGCTTGTATTAATGGAGGGATTAAGAATAATAGCACATCCTTATGAATAGTGTGTTAAATCTCAAGTTACATTTCCTAGGCTTAATATAGCTCTGTGTGAATTTGGTGGTTTTTCATATTTGATGTAATACATGAAGTGTGAGAAGATTTATGATTTAATTTGTGTACATGTGCCCTGATCAAAATGGCTGAGAAGGGCCTGATAAAACATGAACATCTGGAGATACAGATGTCATTTCCACAAAGACGAAGACTGTTTGACAGGGAGCAGGAACATATGATTGTGAGAGGAGCAGGGCTCCAGAGTGTCGACTTTCACATGAGTTTGATGGAAATGTGCTATGAATGCTTAATATCATGATGGATAGTTTCTGATGAAGAAAACTATCCTCTAAGCCTGTGATTACCTTTTTGTTTTGTTTTGTATTTGTTTTTACTTTTATTCTTTTTACAATGATGAAATGGAAAAAGGCAGTGGGCTTCCAGACTTGGAAGACAGACTGGCACTTTTGGAGCAGGGAAAGCTGTGTTGGAGAAAGCAAATCATATCCATGTTGTGCCTCGTTAGTGAAAGGAAGGGAGACGTGCTGAGTTCCTCAATTATTTTAATGTACTTGGTGTCTCTATAGTAATGCCCTCAAACTGCTACTAATACTAATCTATGTCTTTATTCATATCTATTTATATTCCTCTGTATATGATTTGATCTGTTTATCTGTATCTCTCTCTCTCTCTCTCTCTCTCTCTATATATATATATATATATATATATATATATATGAAACCTAACTTTCATAACACTTACCTCTATTTACAGAAGAGAAATATTACATGGATTATTTTTCTTGAAATAAGTCTTCACCAGACTGCTGGGTTTCCATCCATCTCTTTTTAATGGACTCTAGTGGCTTCCTTCTAGTGTCAAAAAATGACCATTACTTCAAATGCAAAGGGCTGGACTTTGGGAATTCCTGAAGAATCCTTCCCAACTGGAGATGTAACATCTCAATGTCAAGTCACTCAGATCTCTTTCTGATAGATCAATGTTCTACTGGCTGAAGATTTTGGGAAATAATTTTTAAAGTTCATGCCTCTTGCTTCCACTAGAATGGTCAGAGTCGATAGCAAGAGTCATGGTTTACTCTTGTGTCTTAGAGACAAATGACAAACTCAAGTCAACTCCCATAAACATCTTTACAGGATCACAGTATAGGTGGCATCTGAGATAATAAAATTTATGTATATAATAAGAGAATGGGCTGCCCATTCACTTGCTGGACATACTTACTGTTGCATTGGGAATACAATTGCTAACAAGAGCAAAGTAATTAAGGCAATATTGAGTTTCCCTGGTAAGAGCGAGAAAGGATGATTATATTGCCATAACCTTTGGAGTTGGACAGTAACCTTAGCTGATCAGCAACTCATTTTTCACCCAATGTCATTCAGTTCTTTTCTGGCCTTCTCCTAACCATATTGTAGATGAACAGCCACGCTCCCAGATTTACTGTTCTGCCACCGACTAAGGAAGCAGCTGCGAATGCTGTGATGATGCATGCAATCTAGAGATGCCAGGCTTTGGTTTCTGTCTATTGGGGACTTTTTTTTCTAGTTGGTTTTAAATAAATAATTTTATATTTCATATGGCAGTGCTATATCACTGCCTGAAGAAGGCTTAACAGCCCCAAATATTTGAGATGAATTTCACACGGGGGCATCATCCACCCTCAAGGAAAGCTTAAATGCCATAGTGGCAATGGCTTTAGCATGGAAATACCAGGGAGCATCTTTCCATTCCTCCTGAAACAAACAGAAAGAGAAAGAGAGAGGTAGGCAGACACAGACTGTCAGATACATACAACAGGTAGCATACTCCGTTCTCTTCCTGGCACCAGAAGGGGTTCTTCAAGGATTTGAAGACAACAAAGAAGGCTAGCTAACAGAAACCAAGCATGTACTCTGGTGATCTCCATGTACTGTGACATGGTACCTTAAACATACGTTTGCCTATGTGTACGTGCATATGTGCATGAACAATTGCTGTGCATGTAATCACTCCTCACACAGACTAATGGAATAAGGTTTGGTTTTGATTTTTAAACTATGAATCCTTATTCACTATAATGTAAGCAAAAGTGACGAGAGGGCTGTGTCTTTTCTTTGTCCTGTCTACTTTCTTTCTTAGACTTATGTTCATGTGCCAGAAACTAATTGCAGAAAATCCTCAGTCTCTCTGTTCAGAATAAAGTTTATGGTCTTAGACAACTTCATTTCTATAGTGCTAGACACATCTGTTCTGATTTGCTACTGTATCAATCTATGTACTTATAAAACCTTCATGAGTTGAAATTCTAAGTCAATGCATGACTTGCAAAAATATCTGCTGGGCTAGTTTTTATAAAACATCTCTGTTGAAGGAATAAGGGATTTTTGTTGATTTGTTGTTTCTTGTATCAATAATGCTTAAGTTTTTGTTTGAAAAAATAAATCTCTATTTGGCATATTTTTGCTTAGAAAAATTTTGTCTGCTTTTCTCAGAATTCTCAGGGTAAGTATTGAAACTATAATTAGTCCTTTTTGGGGATTTTTCTGCACAAATCAGAAAGACTTACTGATACAGCTAGTCAGTCTGATGTAAAATGTTTCGCTTATTGTTAGGTATAGGAATAATATCTTTTTAAAAAAGAAAACCCAAATGTAATATTTGGGAAAATTTAATATTTCTCAAGTGTCTTAATCAATGGTTGATTGTGCTTGGAAGAAATTGCTATAAGCAGCAGGAAAAGATTGCCAGAGAGGATGCATTTAGAATTAATTAATTAATTAGTTAATTAATTAAGATGGCATCAATGGCCATCTTTAGGTTGGGAAACCTAAATTCTTTCTTAAGTTTGGGAAGCCAAACTGAAAAATCCTGTAGACTATGGAGCTAAAAGTGACATTTTGTAGCACATGAAATATAAGTTAGCAGAAAAAGTAAGTCTGTAGAACGAGAAGCAGAAGTAGATACAATGATAGGTATCATGCTGACCCTGAGGCATCAAAGGAGGAAAGAATATTTGTTATGCATCTTGAGTTATTTACAGATCTAAGTCCCTTGAGACCCCACTCTATTAAATTATTTTTAATATGGCATTGTTTCCTAGGTTTAATTCTTGTGTGTGAAGAACTGAACAGAAGCTGAAAGGAGTCTGAGAAATCCTGCAGCGTACACTTGATTTTAGAGATTGGTAAATAGAAATTTATTACCTTTTAAGAAAACTTGCTTAAGATCACATAGACACATAGTCCTCTATCTATAGTTCTTAGTGTAGACATCTTATAATCCCAATGAATATTTATTATCAATAAAAATATTTATTATCAATTATAATAAATGTGAGAAATGATATCATTTGCAGAGATATGAATATAAATAATCAATGTTATTAGTGAAAATTAATAATGAGTAATTCTGGCTTCTAAGCATTGAAGATATTTTCTCTACAGGTTTTCAGGGAACAAATGGCTTTTCTCATGGGTGAGCTCAAGCATTCTTCACTGTGAAAATGTGTGGCCTTCCATGGTCTCTCCAAAGTTACACTTCCAGATTAAGCAGCACTCCTTACCCTGCGCTTAACCACATTGTTCCCTGAACATGTCCAGTTATACTCTTTTAAAAATATTTTTATTTATAAACTAAATTTTATATTTCTATGTACATTTGCTCATAATGTTTCTTTTCCCTAGAATAACAATTCTTCACCCTATCTGCATATTAGAAGTTCCTAAGGAGTTTTTTTTTTGTTGTTGTTGTTATTGTTGTTTTTTAAAATACTGATATCCAGGCCTCTCAGGTTCTGATTTAATTGGTCTGCATTGTGGTACCAGTTAACCAAAGTATAATTTATATAAGATAAAAACTCAACCATTTAACTATACAGCTTGATGTAATTTGTTAACCTTATACAGTCACGTAACCACAATCACAGAAATGGCTTAGCATAGTTCCACCTCCTTAAAATTTCCTCATTCCCTTTTACAGTTGATCCCCTCTCCTGATATCTGGCTGCAGATAACAACTGATTTGCTTTCTGTCACTATAGGCTTTTGGCTATTATTGAACTTCATACAAATTGGATTCATAGTATAAAGTCACCCGAAATTCATTCATATTTGCACATATTAATATCATGTTCCTATTTATTGCTGAGTAGAATTTGATAGTATGAATAAGCCATGATTTATCTTTTAACAGGTTGATGGTGAGTTGAGCTGTTTGTAGTTATTTGGCTACCCTGGATGATGTTCCCATGGATGCATGCAGGACACTGTGTAGATGTGTGTTTTCATTTCTGGGTCACATGGTAACTATACATTTGCCTTTCTAGATCCTGCCACATTGTTCCTCCAAATGACAGTACAGCTTGCCTTTCCACCAGCACTGTGTGAGAAGTCCAGTTGTTCCATATCCTCACCAATATTTAGTATTATTAGACTTTTTAACTTTAGCCATTTTAGTGAGGATATAGTGAGTGACCTCTCAGGCATCAATGTTTTTAGTCAATATTAATTTGAGCATCACTATTTTACAAAATATCCTCAGGCAATTCTAATGTCAGCTATGGATGCATGTTACTGTCCTACAATCTCATTCAATTCCACTTTTAAAATTTGAACCTTACCCACTCTTCAGGCCCCACCTTAAGTCCTGACTAATTCCAAGAAAACTTTTCTTATTAAGACAAAAATTATCTCTTCTTTCCTGAGACATCACACCACTACTACTCAACACTTATTATTTAAAATTTAAAGTTTCTAATACTCAGCACTTATTATTTAAAATTTAAATTTATTTATGTATGCAACTACCTTATCTACCAGACTCTAAAGTCTTTAAAGTCAAAAATTTATTTTTGTACCTCAATGAATATTCATTGAACTAATTATGGATATTTGTAATGTTGGCTTCCTATTTAATACAACAAGGTGATAATATGAGGATCACAGACTCGGGAACCCAACTGTCTGTATTTCAATAGCAACTCTGCACCTTACTACCTTTGTGAGTTTAGGCAGGAAATTAATCTTTCCATTCCTCAGTTTTCTAAATACAGGATTATAAACAGTACCAACCTTTATGGATTACTAGATAATTAAATGAATTAATGGTGATTACAACATTTGGAATTGTGCTTAGCACCAGGTGAGCAGTATATGAGTATCAGCTACTTTCAAAGTTGGAGTTTCTGCTCTATGCTGTGTTGAAGGTTAGGAACAAGGGTGAAAAAACAGAGATATTAGAAACAAAGGGGAGTAAATTGGGAAAGAGAGGCTGGGATTCTTTCCTAAATGCAGTCATATGTCATTTCATGTAGAGGACCACAAACAAGTTAAGATTATGTCAATTAAGTTAAGCTGTGTGTAATTAAGATGATGAGGATTCCTTAATGACCAATTGATGTATCTGGATGTTAATTGAAACAAGCTGTGTATTCAGTTATGTATATATACCCCTGCAGTCCTACAATAAACGGCTCCCACTGCATCAATCTTCACAAGTTGTTCGTCACTCACCCCCCGGCTATTTTGCCCAGTCAGCCGGACTGGCAATTTCATGGTGACACATTCTGAGAAATGTATCATCAGGTGATTTCATCCTTTTGCAAACATTATAAACTATACTTACACAAATCTAGATGGTACAACCTACCACACACCTAGGCTGCATGGTACAGAGCTGTTGCTCTAAGATGATGAACATGTTCCACGTGTTACTGTGGTGAATGCTGTAGGCACGTGTAACGCGCTGATAAATGCACGTGTATCTAAACACAAAAAATGTACAATGAAAATGCTAGGCAATAGGAATTTCCCAGCTCCATTTTAACTTTATTGAACTACTGTTATATATGCAGTTATTGACCAAAATGTCCATATGTGGCACATGACTATTTGGCTTTGGAAAAATTGAAAATCAAATATCTTTTTGATCCTTGCCAGTGCACTGAGTACTTGCCTCACTCCCCATCCCAAGGTCAAGCACCATGTTAGTCAGCTGGTGTCTGATTTGGGAGATTCTTACCCTTAGTCTTGGTGCTACCACTCACTGTTTCATTGAGAGCCAATTCTAATCTCCAGCCAGTGGATCCAGTCTCAGTTAAGTCTCTACCAAGACCATAGGCAGTGGATTGGCTGACTTTTGTCTGGAGTAGCTATTTGGGTTGCTTCATGGCTGGAGGCTTCTTTTTGTTATGATCCAGTTAATATTATTTACTTGTCATAGAATAACTTTTTATTGTCTGCAAGACAAATATTTGTGTTCAGTAGGTACAAAGTTGCCATATCCTATCTCTTCCAGGCACAGAGGCCTTTTATGCAAAGAGGAAGCCCAGCCATTCATAACATTTCTCGGGTTATTACAATGTTTTAAGCATGGTGCTTCACATACATAGAGGCTATCACACCTATTCCTTAATATATTACAAAGGAGAAACTCTTGCTGTCTCCAAAGTATGAATGAGGAAACAGACTCAGAAGCTAAGCTTGTTTAGTGTCATAGTGTAAGAAAGAGAGTAAAGTATTCATTTGCTCATTCAGTCATTCAGTCACTATAATGCAGGTACCTGCCTTCCCTGCCTCCCCTAGTTTCACTTCTGGAAGAAAAAACACCTTATTTTAAAAAACAGAATAGATATTATTTAAGCATTCTTCTTACTTGAAATGCCCTTTAATTGTTTTTGTATAGGTTTGTTATCTGAAGCTTGCTTATCCAGAAATTATGACTATTTATACAATACAAAGAAGTCAAAGTAAAAACCAATTTGGGGATACACTTTTAGTCCTGCTTTTGCCACCTTGAAGTGATTTGCCATGCAGATGCTTTGAGTTCTTAAGTAGCCTTGGTTGGAGGGAAACAGGCATCTTCAGCTTCAGAGAGATGTGTCAAAATGTGTGGAAGTGATTTAAACTAAAACTCCTAAATGAATTTTGTGATCCTGGCCCTAGCGTGGCATTCCCAGAGAGGGCCTTTTGGGTAGGTGTCCAGAGTGTATTTCTGCTTTTCATAAGTCCTTAGCACTTTTGGGGAATGCATAGTGATTATTCCACCTCTGTCAACGGCTCAAACACAAATGCTTTAAAATATTCTAATATCTTTAACATGAAATCAGTAGTACTTTTAGTCAGGGCTATTGCTGAACATTTGGTCAGACTTGCTACTCAGACATTTAACTAGAATTTTTTAAAATTTTGTTTCGCCTATCTTCTGAATGACAGTACATCTTTCCTTCCATGCCAAAGAAGAAAGAGGTATTTTTGCATTCCAGGATATATCTTTTCAAAACAGCTGATTAGGATGATTTCTAATTGAAATGAATAAAACATTTCATTGGATCCTGGAAACAACAGTCTGCTTATACCCGGATTGTATTCATGCCGTGGGGGGAAAAGAACCATTGGGATTATTTGAAGTTTTACTGTTGCTGCCAGGGTAGGAGTGAGGAAGAAAGCAGCTTTGAGGAGAAATCTTTCTTCAAATGCTGGCGAGGTTGGGGGGATTCCTTTCTTCAAACATTGAATATTTTACAGCCACTCTACGGTACAGAATCCTACCATCTCCTCTAGGCTGGGCCTGGCTACTGTGGGGCACAGAATGCCTGCTGTTCTCGCTGCTTTGAGAAGTCAGACTGGTAGCTCTCTGCAGGATCAGAAAATAGTGCTAATGAGGCCTGGTCATGCTTGATCCAGGTGCGAGCCAGTTACCTTTTCACAAAGAAAAGCGTTGTCCTTTGGCCTGTCTGTACCTTAGCTCCTGTACCAGCCATCCTACAAATGGGCCTGAAGGAGAAACAGTTGAGACTATGCTGATAAATGAGACACTCGTTTCCACTATAGGAAATTAAAAGCACAAAACTTACTGGACACAAGTTCATAGCAACATCTTCATAGGTGTGGGCCAGTAGGTTGTAATTAACAGGAGGCAGGTGTCCAAATCAAAACAGGAAGTGAGCAAAAGTATCTGCTATGGACACAAATCTAATCATTCTGTGTTATCCAGGAGGAAAACAATAAATTTGATTAAATGTGAATTTATTGAGAATCTAATATAGCCTGCTACTCTCAGGTTGCTGAGTGGGCCACTCGATGAGTATCAGTCCTCAATAAACTCAATTTTCATAGGAAGTATACATAAAATGAGTATACCGATAACTATAACCCAAGAAAGTAGGAGGTAAATTTTAGTACAACCAAAATGTTATAGGGATTATGGGAGGGAGAGATCACAATTACAGAATACACAATTGAATTCTCTTCCTAACAGATCTTTAATTTTGCGCTCCATGTCCAGCTTCAGGGGACTTAGGTTGATTATTTTAAGGCAATATTGGGAATCTTGTTATTCCCTCCTCTGTGTAATTTAGGAATAGTTATGCAGTCAACTCTAGTCAATAATGATGTGAGGGAAAACTTCAAGGAAAGTTCTCCTCATCCCCTTGAGTGAGGAAGAATGGGTCTTTTTTCCCCCTTCTCATGTTCCCACTGCTGAACTCAATGCCTGACACTCCTGCAGTTATCTTGACATCAGCCTAAGGGAAAAGCCAACATATGGAGGAACATAGAGTAAGAGAAATAAGTAAATCTGATTCCAGTTTTTTGTTAAGGTAAATATTACACAAGTTGCATTTACCCAGTGGTGGTAAGGCAATTTTTATGAAGCAGCTAACTTTCAAGATAAGGATGAAGGAAGGATGGAATTTTGATAATTGTAATATAGAAAGTAAAATATTTTAATTAAGTGATGGAATGTTGGTAGTGGAATGAGAATAGTCCATATTAAGAAAAAAAAATAAAAAAGAAAGACATAGGAATTTTAAAGGTTAAAGCATACTCATTCAGATCAGGATTTGATATTTCCACTCATGTTACTTTATTCTGTAAAGGATACAGAACATTGTAGGAGAGATCTTAATAAAAGTTGTCTTAAAAACAACAACAAAAAATATAACCACAGAACAATTAGCAAGCATGTGTAATAAAAGTAAAGACTCCTATTTATAACAGCATTAAACAGATAAAAATATCTAGAATAAACTTAACAGGAAACATTCAAGAGCTAAAGAAATCATAAACCATTCTCAAAAGACGCAAGAGAACACGTGAATACATAAAAACACAGACCCTATTTCTGAATGCTCAAATCATAAAGATGGTATTTTACAAATTAACAAACTTTCAAGAACAGAAATACAAATGTTTGGGGAGTAAGGGAAGAGGAAAGGATGCTGAACAAAATGATCCTAAGTGTCATGTGGAAAAATGAAACCATTTCCAGAGAAGATTTTTATAAAGAACACTGAAGAAGAATACTACAGCAGATATTAAAATATTATAATGTCTCAATTAAAAATAGTGTAGAACTAGTTTGTGAACACAAACAAAAGAAAATGAAATAAACAAATGAAATCAAAATGGAGATCCCCAAAGAGATAAAAAAATGGATACAGGAATATTATGTAAAAATAATGACATGGCGATGAAAAGAGAAGGACTCGCCATACAAAATTGACTACACTTGTGTTGACATTTGAAAAAAAAATGAATATAATTCTCACATCATTTGCTACCACATATTCTATGTGAATGAAGTACTTCACTGTAAAATAGAAAATGTACAAGTATTAAAGAAATGAAAGAATTCTTTCATAATTTTAACTCAATGAAGAATTTTCTCAGTGTAACTCAAAATTCAGATGCCATAAAAATCAATTGATACATTTGAGTATGTAAAACTTACATGTGGCAAAATACACCATATGTGAAGTCAAAACAACAACAAACTGAGGATAAATTTACAACTCATATTACAAAGGGCTAATGGCTCTCATGAATGAAGGGCTCCTATAAAAAAAATAAGAGAAATAAAAACACAAAAGAAAAGTGGAAAATGATGTGAATAGACAGTTCACAGAAAAGAAAATTCAAGACACCAGCTCACACAGGAACCAGTATCACAATAGGCCTGGTCCACCCCTCCAAAGGCAAGGCAGACACCCATCAGAGCCTAGCCTCCAGCAAAGGACAGCTCCTTCCAACCTGGGAGGTCAAGCCCCATGGCCCAGATCCACCCACACCAGCCTGTGCAGGGCCCAGACGCACAGTAGGCCTGGGTCCACCCCTCCACCAGCAGGGCACCCGCTGGAGTCCAGCCTCCGGCATAGGACCACCACCACAGGAGTCAGGCCCGGCCCAGGTCTGTCCACACTGACTTACTTATGCAGGACCCAGATCCAGGATGCAGTAGCATACATTGAAGGACACCAGCAAGATATGGAAGCCCAACATCAAGGTGAGGTACAGACAATCTGCACGGGTACTATAAGAATATAAGGAAGAAAATTCAATATCTCAGATCCACACTACAAGAAAGGAAGACACATAGATAACATGAAAAAACAAGGAAGGAAAGTGCCCCAAACAGACCAGGACACTATAATTACAGAACCCATAGACAGAAAAGTTGATGAAACATCAGAGAAGGAGTTCAGAAGGTTCATAATTAAAATGATCTGTGCATTAAAGAATGACCTAAATGAGCAAACACGGGCAAAAATTTATCACTCCAACAAAGAGATAAGAGAGCGAATACAGGTAGCAAAAGATTACTTAAAGAGAGAGATAGAGACTTTGAAAAAAAAGTCAGAAATCCTTGAAATGAAGGATAGAATAAATCAAATTAAAAACTCAATAGAAAGGAAAACCAACAGACTAGATCACTTGGAAGAAAGAAACATCAGATTATGAAGACAAAGTATGCAATCTGGAAAATAAAGTTGATCACACAGTGAAGATAGTAAGAAACCATGAACAGAACATCCAAGAATTATGGGACAGCATCAAAAGATCAAATCTAAGAGTTATTAGGATAGAGGAAGGCACAGAGTTTCAACCCAAAGGAATGCACAATCTCTTCAATGAGATAATATCAGAAAATTTCCCGAGCATGAGAAACAAATTGGAAAACCAAATACAAGAGGCTTATAGGACACCAAATGTACAAAATTACAACAGATCTACAACAAGGCACATTATAATGAAAATGCTTAGCATACAGAATAGGGATAGAATCTTAAAAGCCGCAAGAGAGAGGAATCAGATGACATATATGGGGAGACCAATTCATATCTCAGCAGATTTTTCAACCCAGACCCTCAAAGCCAGGAGATCTTGGAACAACATAGACCAAGCTATGAAAGAAAATGGATGCCAACCAAGAATCTTACATACAGCAAAACTAAGCTTCAGATTTGATGATGAAATAAAATCTTCCATGATAAACAAAAGTTAAGAGTTTACAACTAGAAAGCCTGCACTACAGAACATCCTCAGCAAAATATTCCATGAAGAAGAAATGAAAACAGGGATGAAAATCAGCAGAGAGAGGTATTACACTAAAGGAAAACCTAATCAGAGGAGAAATCAAGTTACATTAAATACCAAAAATAAACAAAACTGGCTGCAAATACAAATCATGTCTCAATAATAACCCTGAATGTTAGTGGCCTAAACTCACCAATCAAAAGACATAGACTAGAAGATTGGATTAAAAGACCCAACAATATGCTGCCTCCAAGAGACACATCTCATAGAAAAAGACATCCACAGACTGAAGGTGAAGGGTTGAAAAAATCCATACCACTCACATGAAATGCGGAAGCAAGCAGGGGTTTCCATCCTCATATCAAATAAAGTAGACTTCAAACTAAAGTCAATCAAAAAGGATAAGAATGACACTACATATTTCTCAAGGGAACCATACACCAACAATACTTAACAATTATAAATATATATACCCCAAACAATGAAGCATGTATGTTCAAAAGACAAACTCTTCTTAAATTCAAGAGTCAAATTGACCACAACACAATAAATTTGGGTGATTTTCCAACCCTCTTTCATCACTAGATAGATCTTTCAAACAAAAGCTGAACAAAGAAACTGTAGAACTCAATAATACAATCAATAACTTAGACCTAACTGACATATATAGAATATTTCAACTTCAACGAGAGAATACACTTTCTTCTCATCAGTGGATAGATTCTTCTCTAAAATAGACCATATACTATGCCACAAAGCAACTCTTAGCAAATATAAAAAAGTAGAGACACTACCTGCATTCTATCAGATCATAATGGAATGAAATTATAAATTAATAATAAAATAAGAAATAAAATCCACTGCAACACCTGGAGACTAAATAATATGCTACTGAATGAACAATGGGTAGTGGAAGATATCAAGGAGGAAATTAAAAAATTTTTAGGGGTGAATGAGAACACAGATACAATATATCGAAGTCCCTTGGACACTATGAAAGCAGTTCTAAGAGGAAACTTCATTGCAAGGTGTTCATTCCTTAAAAGAAGAAAAACTCAGCAAATAAATGACTTAACATTACATCTCAAAGCCCTAGGAAAAAAAGAACAAATCAACATAAAAAGCAGCAGAAGACAGGGTATAATTAAAGTCAGAGATGAAATCAATGAAATTGAAACAAAAGAAATAATTGAAAAAATTGACAGAACAAAAGTTGGATTTTTGAAAAAATAAATAAAATTGACAGATCCTTAGCCATGCTAATGAAGAGAAGGAGAGAGAAAAATCACTAACACACACGATGAAAAAGAAAATATCACAACAGACACTACAGAAATACATTAAGATTTAGAAATTATTTTGAAAACTTGCACTCCAATAAAATAGAAAATATTAAAGTCATCAACAAATTTCTAGAGTCATATTATTTGCCCCAATTGAATCATAATGATATACACAATTCAAACTGATCAATTTCAAGCGACAAAATAGAAGACACCATCAGAAGTCTACCAACCAAGAAAAGCCCAGGACCGGATGGATACACAACCAAGTTCTACAAGACCTTTAAAGAAAAACTAATACCAATACTCTCCAATTTATTTCAGAAAATAGAAAAAGAGGCAGCAATTTCAAACTCATTATATGAGGTCAATATCACCCTGATTCCAAAACCAGAAAGACACATCAAAGAAACAAAACTTCAGACCAATATCTCTAATGAACATAGATGCAAAAATTCTCAATAAAATTTTGGCAAATCGAATACAAAAACATATCAAAAAGATCATGCACCACGATCAAGTGTGATTCATCCCAGGGATGCAAGGTTGGTTCAACATACGGAAATCAATAAATGTAACTCATCACATCAATAAACTCAAAGATAAGAATCATATGATCATCTCAATAGATGTGAAAAAAGCATTTGATAAAATACAGCACCCATTCATGTTCAAAATACTACAAAAATTAGGGATAACTAGACCATATCTCAACATCATAAATGCTATCTATGCTAAACCCCAGGTCAACATCATTCCAAATGGAGAAAAACTGAAGGCATTCCCTCTAAAAACTGGAACAAGACAGGGATGCCCTCTTTCACCAATTTTATTTAACATAGTTCTTGAAACACTGGCCAGAACAATTAGACAGATGAAAGAAATTAAAGGGATACACAAAGGAAAAGAAGAACTCAAGTTGGCACTATTTGCTGATGATATAGTTCTATACCTGGAAGACCCTAAAAGTTCCACCAGAAAACTTCTAGAACTAGTAAATGAATTCAGCAAAGTAGCATGATATAAAATCAACACCCATAAATCAAAGGCATTTCTGTATATCAGTGACAAATTCTCAGAAAGGGAAAAGAGGAAAACTAACCCATTTAAAATAGACTCAAATAAAATAAAATACTTAGGAATTAACTTAATGAAAGAGGTGAAAGATCTATATAATGAAAATTACAGAAACCAAGAAACCAAAGAAGACCTTAGAAGATGGAAAGATCTACCTTGCTTTTGGATAGGCAGAATTAATATTATCAAAATGAATATACGACCAAAAGCACTATACAGATTTAATGAAATTCCAATCAAAATCCCAATGACATTCCTCATAGAAATAGAAAAATCAGTCATAAAATGTATCTGGAAAAATAAGAGATCCAGAATAGCTAAAGCAATCCTTAGCATGAAGAGTGAAGCAGGTGGCATCACTATACCAGACCTTAAACTATACTACAGAGCAATAGCAACAAAAGCAGCATGGTATTGGCATCAAAACAGACTAGTAGACCAATGATACAGAGTAGAGGACACAGAGACTAATTCACAAATTTACAATTATCTTATACTAGACAAAGGTGCCAAAAACATGCACTGGAGAAAAGACAGCCTCTTCAACAAATGGTGCTGGGAAAACTGGAAATCCATATGCAACAAAATGAAATTAAACCCCTATCTCTCACCATGCACAAAACTCAACTCAAAATGGATCAAGGACCTAGGAATAAAACCAGCGACCATGCGTCTAATAGAAAAAAAAAGTAGGCCCTAATCTCCATCATGTGGAATTAGGCTCCAACTTCCTTCATAAGACTCCTATGGCATACGAATTAAAATCAAGAATCAATAAATGGGATGGACTTAAACTGAAAAGTTTCTTCTCAGAGAAAGAAACAATCTGTGAGGTGAACAGAGAGCTCACATCTTGGGATCAAATCTTTACCCCTCACACATCAGATGTAGCACTAATCTCTAAGGTATATAAAAAACTCAAAAAGCTAAGCACCATAAAAAAATAGCACAATTAATAAATGGGCCAAGGAACTGAACAGACACTTCTCAGAAGAGGATATATAATCAATCAAGAAATATATGAAAAAATGTTTACCATCACTTGCAATTAGAGAAATGCAAATCAAAACCACTCTAAGATTTCATCTCACTCCAGTCCAAATGGCATATATTATGCATACAAACAACAATAAGTGTTGGTGAGGATGTGGGGATAAAGGTACACTCATACACTGCTGGTGAGACTGCAAATTGGTGCAGCCAATATGGAAAGCAGTATAGAGATTCCTGGGAAAATTGGGAATGGAACCACCATTTGACCCAGCTATCCCTCTCCTCAGTCTATATCCAAAGGACTTAAAAACCGCATACTACAGGGACACAGCCACATCAATGTTTATAGCAGCACAATTCACAATAGCTAAACTGTGGAGCCAACCTAGATTCCCTTCAATAGATGAATGGATAATATATATATACACACACACACACACAATGGAATATTACTCAGCAATAAAGGAGAATAAAATCATGGCATTTGCAAGTAAATGGATGGAGTTAGAGAATATAATGCTAAGTGAAGTCAGTTAATCCCAAAAAACAAATGCCAAATGTTTTCTTTGATATAAGGAGGCTGACTCATATGGGATAGGGGATGGGAGGAATAGATGAACTCTATATAGGCAGAGGGGTAGGAGGGGAAGAGAAGGGGCATGGGGTTAGAAATAATGGTGGAATGTGATGCACATTAGAATCCAAAGTACATTATGAAGACACGAATTGGTGTGAATATACTTTGTTTACAACCAGATATGAAAAATTGTGCTCTATATGTGTAATAAGAATTGTAATGCATTCTGCTGTCATATATAAATTTTTAAAAAAGAAAATTCAAATGGCTAGTAAACACCTAAAAAGATGTTTATTAACATCTATACAAGCAATCATACAGATTAATGTTTTATATTGTATGATATATGGTTGTATATTCATTTCACCATACATGTTTTTTTTTCTCTTAGAGCTGTGCAATCTTCTTTAAAATACAAATTTCCAGCACTTTTCTAGTAAGGTTACTATTTCTCCCCAATAGCATAAGGTTAGTTGTGAACTCCAAACTAGATAGTAAGCATATACAATTTTGAAGGCAACAGTCAGAAAGTTTGGGGGGGTTTTTACAATAATAAATGCTAGTGAGGAGGTAGGGAAAAAGGTACTGTCATCCATTATTGTTGGGACTGCAGACGAGTACAACCACTCTGGAAAGCAGTCCTCAAAAAACTAGAATGGAACCACCATATGACCCTGCTATGCCACTTCCCGGTATTTGCCCGAAAGAACTAAAATCCACATTCAAAAGGGATATAACCACTTCAATGTTCATAGCTGCACAATTCACAATAACTAAATTATGGAATTAACCTAGATACCTATCAATGGATGATTGAGAAATTGTGTTATATATACACTGTTTCAATCAGCATTTTTGCTGCTGTGACCAAAAGACCTGACAAAAACAGTTTTAGGAAGAAAAGTTTATTTGGGAGCTCATGGTTTCAGAGGTCCCAGTTCATACATGGCTGACTCCATTCTAACCCCCAAAGAAAAACACCCAGAGACTAGCCTCCTCCAGCCACACTCTACCCACCTATAGTTACCACTCAGTTAATCCCTATCAGGGGATTAATGCACTGTTTAGGTTAAAACTCTCATAGCCCAGTCATTTCACCTCTAAACTTTCATGCACTGTCTCACACACGAGCTTTTAGGGCACAACTCCCATCTAAATTATAACATATACAATGGAATTTTGCTCAGACATAGAAAAGATTCAATTATGGCATTTGCTGATAAATGGATGGAAATGGAGAACATCAGGCTAAGTGATATAAGCCAGACTCAATTCTTAGGTTTTCAGCTGTGAATGGGACTTAAGGAGTGGGCTTGGCTTGCAGTGGTCTCACTCCTCCTCTGTATCTTGCAACACAGCTCTCTGACAAGGACGTTAGCTCTATTGTGACACAGCTTAGGAGCACAGAAGACATCTTAACCGAGGTGACTTTTAAAATACTGTGTTCATTTTTTTAAAGGAACTGAAGGAACACAGCAGGCTCCCTTACAATCACCTCCAGGGCCCTTGTCACATGAAATAGCTCTCCATCAGTGGCCGGCAGGGAGCCAAAACTTGCATGGAGGGGCAAGCTATAAAATAAAAATCATATTTTCAAGATTCTTCTCCCTTGCTCCTCAGGGTCATATTTGATTAATGGAGTGCATTTGTTTTAAAGGTGTGATTGCTCACACATTACCTAGACTGTGCCACTGTGCGCTTGGCAGAGAGAGAAAGCTTGTTACAAATTCTGAACCACAGTGAAATGTTAGCACATCATTAATATGCATAGGTGCAGATATCTGTCTGTTGTTTTATAATGCTATTTCATTTATATAGTGCTGGTACTTGACGGATTATAAGAGACTCCATTCCCAGTTAGAGAGATTCCTAAATAAAACTAGCAAGTGCTTGCAGAAGTAATCAGACAGAGCAAAGGAGTTCAGATTCTTGTGTCTCTCTGGATATAAGACCAGTTCTTGAGTTTTACTTCAAATGTCTCCCATGTAGACTAGCTTAATTTATTCTTTTCTTCTCTCATGAGTCCTACCACACTGGAATCTCTTAAAATGATCATACTGCATATAAATCTGTTTTTACTTTTCTTTCTTTTTCCTCCCTTAATTTTTTTTCCTCTGAAAATGCAGCTTGCTGCTTTGTTGGCTCCTCCAACTAGAAAGCAACCTCACAGAAATATAATTTCCATGCTGTGTGGAGCCAGATTGCTGGTGCACATTTTTATGTAAACGAATGTGCAACCCTGAGAGGGCAGCCCACGATAGGACTTAGTGTGCCTACCTGCCAGGAAGAAAGGGGACACACTTATATGAGAATATTTTGAAGTCATAATCTCACTACTCATATTTGTCATGAAAAATAAAAACTCAACTCCCACAGAAAGTTGGTGGCAGAGTCTTAGACAAATTCTACCCTGCTTTAGCTATAATCCTGAATCTTCACTCAGGCCAGAAAAAGCTCCTAGCTGCTTTCCAGAACACCATATTGTGCTATGTGTTTTCCTGTTTTTTTTTTTGTTTGTTTGTTTGTTTGTTTGTTTGTTTGTTTTTTTTTGCCATTTTGAGTTTTTCTCTCTGTCTAGAGCATTGTTCATTTTCTTCCCTTTGGGGTGGCTTCTTCCCAAGGATCTCCTGGAAAATCACTTATTGATCCTCATGTAGACATACTCTTTCTCTCTTGCCTATTTTGATTGTATCTAAATATGTTATAATTTATTAAAATACCACTTACATCATAAAACAAATTCCTTGTGCATCTCTAAACTGCTTAGAATATGGTTGCCTATAAGGGATGTAATGTATTTATTATAGTCCTTGTAAGTCCAATACCCAACACAGTGCCTGGAACTAACAGGCCTTAAATAAATGTGTATTGAACACATACCCTGGGACCTTAGAGGATATTTAAGGTAGGATGAGAGAACTGTCAAAACAGATTATGTTAGAAACATTGTACTGTGTATTTGAGATTATGAGATAATTCAGTCCTGACTGGAAGAATTTCTAAGTATCACCCTTGTGTTACCGAATTGAAACTTGTTTCTGAAAATTCTTCCTTCCCAAGGCAGTTGTGATTGGCTTGTCTAGGAATGATTGCAGCAATTCCACTGCTTTGATCAGGGGTCTTAGCATGGCATCCATTAGTAGGGGTTGCAATACACCTGAAGCTTCCCTATCTATGCTGGGCTCCTAAATGCTTGCTTATCTATACTGTTTTTAAAAAAATAGTTATCAATATTCAAAAACCTGGAGATTTCACACATAGATCTTATTTTTTAGCTTCTCTTAGAGCAAAAGAACTCAAAAAAAGAAAGAAAAAAGCAAAAGAACTACAATGAGCTTACATTCTCATCTGGCAAAAGTTGCATGAATATACACTTGCCTATCTTATTATGTTAAATGCTCCAGATCCATAGGGGTTTGGTGATAATTTAGTCTATATGAGTTTATGCAGATTTTTGAAAAACATATGTCCTTAGTTTTTATTAAAATTTCAAAAGCAGATATAAACCAAAAATGTTTAAAATTTATTTAGATAAAAATCATACAAAATACTAATTGAACCAAGAGAAGAATATTAACATAAACAGACATCAAAAAGTCATGATCAAAATGGATTCCATTATTGTCCCTTACTCCCAATGGTTGGGTGAGAAATTAAGTGGGCTTTAAGCTGTGGAAAAGATTTGTTATCTCCATATGTTTAACGAAGCAAGACACACACACACACACACACACACACCACACACACACACACACACACTGAAAGTATAACTCACTGAAGCAAAATAGCCTAGCAAATTTTGTAACTGCCACTCTAGTGATTTTAAGTACAAAAGCTTCTAAGTGAATACTTTAATTGTAATCCATAGAGTAATGAACAGAACTCAAGTGCTCTGTATATATTTATCTAAATTATAAATTAATCTGTAATTCTTATTTCCCTGAATTTGGGCTTGGTTTCAGACAATTATACAATCATGCTATTAATGGAGTTCAATTTCCTGCCATTCATCATGTTACCTCTATTATAATTAAGGAAAGTCTTTTAAATATGAGGTGAGGCTGGAATTGGCTTATTGTGCTTTATCCTCTCTTTTTAGCCTAGCAGAAGAATCTCTGTTTTCTTCCTATTTAATATATCTAATAGTGTGTATTACTAATGTACTGGTATTCTCTATAATAGTTAATATGTTGCCCTAGTTAATGCATTGAGGTTCCTATGGACACATTTTTAAGAGGGAGTGTAATACATTATTGATTTGGAATCCATTTGATTTCCTAATTCTGACTTAAGTTACATGATTCAGAGAGGACAAACTTTGTTTTCTGAGAGTCCCACTTTCAAGAGAAAGTTTGATAAATGAATATTCATCTCTCATTGAATTAAGACACAATAATAATTTAGCTGGAGACTTTGTACCCACTTTTTACCCCTGCATAGAGATAGATAAAGCCTAATAATAGATAAATTCTATTTGAAAGAGGATTATTCAACACTTTACTCAGTAACTTGTTTCATTATTATAAAATCTTTACTGCTACAAATTCTTCCTCATATCAAAGCAGGAATCATTAGTGAGAAAGATAAAGCTCATTTTCTTGTTCATTTGGAAATAATCCATGTAATCCTTTCTTTATGTTATTTGCATTAGCTGAAAAAAAGCAAGAATTTAATTAATAATTTCCTACATTTAAAAACCAAGGAGGACTGAATTCAAAGCCTTAAGAAATCTTAAGAACAAAATGGAAGATTATCACTAGTTGCTTAACTTGCAATATTTCACTCAAATTCAAACACTTAGAGCAAATCGAAAAATCAAAAGATATTTATTGCTAGTTTGAAATTACATAAAATAACAGTGTGATGTGGAAAATGATACTGATTGAATTTTCTTGGAGCTATATAATTTAGTTTTATGGTGAATTTGGTAACGAAAGTTGTCAAGTGACATTGAAGCAGTCTATTAATTCCTATTAAGTTTACTGATCTCAGAAAATGGGGCTATCATTATAGCCTAACAATACATATTAAATGGGGATTTACATAGAAATTAATATTTCATCTTCACAAATTTGCTACTCTGTCTAACATTTTTCCCAATGGGGTTGTAATCAAATTGAGGCACATTTTGCCACCAAAATCCATAACAACTTTATTACCTTTAAATATTGGCTAAAAACATGGCAGGTTATTCGCATTTGGCCAAACCTGGACTTCATGGTCCTGTGGTGATGGTGGTAGCCTCAGAGGGTGTCCCCCAGAGGCCACCGAACAGAGCCCCAGATAATTTTGTGGCAATAGCTTCCTTTGAGACATGCTTGTCACTGAACATATTTCAACAAATCTAAAACTTCATTAATTATAAGTCACACTAGTATTTTATGTTCCATTAAGAAATAAAAGTGCTGCCAATTAAATTAAGATGCAACATTGATTATAAGACATCTCTGATTTTAGAGATGTTAAATGTGAAAAGAAATTATGTCTTAAAAGAATGAAAAAAGATATTAGCTTTGTTTTTTAAGCTCTCCACTCCAGAGGCCTCTTATTTCCCTTCCTGAGTCATACAATTTTGGAAAATGGTAATGTAGCCATGTCTTTTGGGGATAGCTGGTGATGCAAAGTGTGCTTTTGTGTGTTTTAACTGTAGGTATGAAAAAAGACTAATATATCACCTGCCAAGCACTAAAAAGTACAGTTCTCAGTCTGAGTATTTTCCAAGAAGGTGCTAACTAAAGTTAGGTCTTTGCAACAGGATGTTCTGAATAGTAGACCTTTTTCATCACTCATCAGTGTAGGTCTTGGTTATTCAGGGGCTCTAGTGCTCTTCTAGGAGATCCTGTGTGACAGTCCCAGAGCCCCTGGGCCCTGTATTTAATCACATCATGTGCAAGAAGCTATTCTGGACAGGCATGTTGCATTTATGAATAATGGTACTGAAAGTGTTGCATACACACACACACACACACACACACACAAGCATGCACACAGAGCTCAACATCTAATGTCTTAGTGATTTGTTAGGTAGCATTTATACATATATAGACATTTAATTTAAATCTTATAGCTATATTACTACCAAACTCACAACAACCTGTGAGTTTGATAGAAGTATATCTATTTTATAAAGACTTACCAAGATTATTACTTGCCCAGGGGGTGCAAATAGCAACAGGTGAATCCAAGATTCAAATCCAACTCTGTCATATCCTAAAATGATTTGTTGATTTTCAGCCACTATGACACTTCTCCCAAACACTTCACATGTATCTTTTTTATATCTACTTCATTAAATTGTTCATTCATTTAGTTTTACTCTATGTTGCTCCCCAAAGGCCTTCTTATAGTACACCCTCCTCACAAACACACCGTCCACTAAATTATATAGAGCTGGAACAGAGGAAGTTAACAAGAAGAGGGAAAGTGAGCATTGATATGTCACTTAGTGTGAGTGTTTTTTTTTTTAACAATAAATTGAAAAAATCAGGAGTTTCAGTTTTGATTTTTCTTCCCTTTTCATTTTGGTCAGTTAAGTTCTTAAGATGCTTTAATATCTCTTTATACAAATGGTTCTTTGTAATAGCTTAAGCGAGCAAGTATTCTTTCTTTCTCTGTTATTTTCCTCTTTTGAATTAAGCAAATGATTTTATTTGGAAAGAACCAGAATGCAAGCTTAGAACAATTGCTATTAATCTTTTAATGTTCCCCTAATGTATTTATTTTATAGAGTTTTATGCAATAGGGGATGCAGAATTTTCCTTCTGTCCAATGGATAGTATTGGATGTGGGGAAAATCAGTACTACTAAATAATATAGTTTGCAAAATGTCAAGGTACAGAATTTGGATGATTCCAGTCCCCCAAAGTTAATGACAATCTGCTCATCCTTTTAATGGAAACATTACTAGGAGGCTCCTGGCTACATAATCGATCATACTGCAGAAGGCTTGCTGACTTATGCTTTGTGACGGGCCAGTGAGAAAAATATACAAACTCATACACCAATGTTGCAAATCAATTCTGTGGCAAAGTGGAAATAACTCTTGTACCAATAAGCAGTAAGACCTACAGGGAAAAAATCCTTTTCTGAATTTCCAACTTGCAGATAGAAAGAGAAGTCATCAATCATGCTGGAGAGCTTCCATTTCAGGGCCGTTGTTCTTAAAGACAAACCAGATGAAATCAGACAAGACCAGAATATGCAAAGGCCTTTGGATTTTTCCACAGTCTTGGTGCAGAGGAAGCAAGGAAAAGTAAGACCTTTTTCTCCTTTTCTTCTACATGTGAGACTTGGAATCTAGCAAAGGCATGTACATAAGCTCAGTTTATTGTCAAAATGACTAATTAATCATTCCACAAATGGCTATTAATCATACATTAATGAGATATTCTCTTTGCTCTAGCAAATACAGGTTCTGTGGAAATCTTTTCTCCTTGGTACCCAAAGCAAGCTAAAAGCATGCAGAACTCAATTAATCTTGGAGCAGCATGGGGTGTTTGAAATTGCTCACAGTTTGAAAAGAAGCAAATAGCGAAGACATTTAAACTGTCCATATTTCACTGTGTAAATTCAGAAGCACTTAATCATCTCCTACGCATTCTTTTGTTGCCTTTCTTCCTCTGTCGTGTTGTAACTGTGTTTCAACCAGTGCCCCCATTTATTCTCCCAAACTGGAACACTGATGCCCTAACCAAAAAAGTGGGACTTTAATAATAAATTGGATTCTCAGTCCTTTTAGATAATTGACAACAAACAAAAAAATACATGTGTGTTTATGTGTGTGTGTGTATATATATATATATATATATATATATATATATATATATATATATATATAAAATGTAACATATTTTATACATATAAAACTTATAATGTAGATGATTTATAATATATATGAAATTCCAGCAAAAGAAGTACTTATATCTAGTTGCACCAATTATGATGAATTGAATTGAATACCACTGCTTACTGAGCAACATTTAAGTTAGCTTTCCACCTCCAGATGGAACTGAGATTGACTTAGGGAGGAAAAGCTATGACATTTTCCTCAATTAAATCCTCTATAGATGAAGAATTCTAGTGTGATAATGGAATTCTTTAGCTTATTGAACATTTACTTTGTACCAGGCCCTGTGCTAGGTGCTAAGGATAAAAATGTGAATCCGTTGTATTTATTTCAGACTAATGATAGAAATGAACTATTGCTTCCCTAGGAGAGGAAAGGCAGAAGGAAGAGCTAAGCTGCATGAGACATGTTTCGCATACACAAAAGAACATGATAGGTTGTGGGATAGTCTGTAATAAAGGAAGACTAGATATTGGCCTGGGGAAGTGACTGAATGTGTGTAGGGATTGCTGGTGGGAAAGGACGCCAGATGATGAAGGGTGTTGTATATCTTCCTAAATGTGCTGGAAGATGCCAGATGGTCCCCACCCCCACCATCCCCAGGACTTTGTGTTAGGACTTGAGTTTAAGATCATGACCAAAAAGGCATTTGTTGGTTCTGGAATGAGAATGAGCAGATTGAGCACATGGAAGGGACATGAATAAGTGCGTCCATGAGGGCTGAGTGCAATATATTCATTCCATTAATGGTGCAAATGCTTTACCCTTCCCTGGATCCACTCTGTTCATCATGAAGTTTTATGGTGTCCTCCTTCTTTGGGCAGAGTCCTTCCTACTGGGTTTTGCAACATGATCTCTTGATACATTGTCACTTCTGGCTCATTCTAGAATAAAGGCTCAACTCTAGTCACCTTTGTTTGCACACTCAGGTTGTATTTGGACATCAAAATGTGGTCAGCTATCCATGTTTTAGTGAACTCTGAGAAGAAGAAGGAACTCTGTTCCCTATTCTCTCTAGATCAAATAATCTTCCTTGTATGCTGCTTGGGAATCATCATGCGCTTTGTATGCTACCATTTCTTTCTTTAGAGTTTCTTCCTACTTCAGAGGGAATTTTCTGGAACCATTGGAAGAGCAGAAAATTTCTTTTGACCTGATTCCTTCCACAGTTTCCTATTCAATCACCTCTTTAAAGTAAATATATTTTCTTCTCTATACACATATATACTTGCCGAACATCTGTTTCACTATCTGAATTTTTGGCAGCCATTTATTGTTTAATCACATATCGTCAGATCTTAAAAAGCAGGTCCAGCACAGAAATACAGTGAAGCAGGCATTGAATAAATCCTTTAAATGCAATAATGATTGTCTATGGAGGCGCTAAGCCAACAGGCTTGAAGCCAACAAAATGATGCCAGTGTCAGCATAGAAACATCAACTCCAACACAATGCTATCAGTATCGGATTTTAGTATTAGAGTAATATCATTGGCATCAGTGGAAAATGGACCTAATATAGGCTACTTGACCCCTTGCTGGCTCAGAGTACTCATATTTGCTTTCTTAGAGTTAGGACATTTGGTGCAACCCGTATGTGGGAGATAAATGACCACTTCAACAGTACTTGAAGGCATAATGCTATCCCTGTTCTCTATATTTCTTGCTAGCTAATATTTTAAATTTACTTATCTTCAACTGAATAAAATAATATGGCATAATATGTAATGGAAAGACCTAATTACTTTTGTTATTTTAATCCATGTGTGGTTTAGTTTGGGATAGGGAGTATAATTCCATGCATTCCTACCAAAGATTGATTTCCTATGTGCATAGCAAGATGCCAGCCTTGGCTTGATTCCCAGACTTTACATACCTTCTTTCCACAAAGCATAGATCTCTTGATCTTCACTTGCAAACTCAGCCTTCTCTCAACTTCAGGTCAACTCCTGAAAGTTTTTTTATTTTCAAAAGAAAGGGATACATATAGAGAATCTGGGCCTTAAGCAAAGTATGGAAAAGCACCAATCCAGCTATAGGTAGCTCAACTTTGTTCTGTTGACAAAGGTTGTGTTAGTGAAGAACTTTGAGCCTTGGGCAGGTAAATCCTCCATAAGGAGTGTTTCTCCTGTATTCTTTATTCCTTAGGATGCTGGATCATCATGGAACTTGCCATGTTTTTCAAGACTTAGATTTGGTGGGGGGTTGATGGGGATTAAATTTGGGGACACTCAACCACTGAGTCACATCCCCAGCCCTATTTTGTATTTTTTTAAGAGATAGGGTCTCACTGAATTGCTTACCGCCTGCTTTTGCTGAGGCTGTCTTTGAATCCACAATCCTGTCTCAGCCTCCCGAGCTCCTGGGATTACAGGTGTGCACCAGCAAGACTTATTTTTTATTGAATTATTTATTTATTCTAATTTGTTATACATGATGGCAGAATGCATTAATTTCATATTACACACATAGAGCACAAATTTTCAAGTCACTGTACACAAAGAATTTTCACACCATTCATGTTTCAAACATGTACTTAGGGTAATGTCTAACTCATTACATCATCATTCCTACTCCCTTGCCCCCTCCTTTCCCCTTTGCCCTATCTAAAGTTCCTCCATTCCTCCCATGCTCCCCTACCATCATCATTATGAACCAGCATCTTCATATCGAAGAAAACATTCAGCCTTTGGTTTTGGGGGATTGGCTTGTTTCACTTAGCATGATATTCTCCAACTCCATCCATTTACCTGCAAATGCCATGATTTTATTCTCTTTTAATGCTGAGTAATGTTCCATTGTGTATATATAGCACATTTCCCTATCCATTCACTACTGAAGGGCAACTGGGTTGGTTCCATCGCCTGCCTGCCCAGCACCATGGCAACCCGAAGACTTAGATTTTTAACTCTGTAACTACCTACTTGTTCTGATCTAGGCCTGGTGCCAGGTAATGGATATTATCACCAAGCATCACATAACTTTTCAATGACAGTGACCTTTGTTTAAGACATCATTAAAGTTATTTTAGCCCCTAATTACTATTATTTTATCATCTATACTATGAATATCATATTTTATTTGCTCCACACATCTGAATCATCTTTATTCCATTTTTAAATTTATATCCATAGGTATTTTAGAAAGATTTCTGTTTCCATTACTTGAGATTTAATGATGAGCATAAAATACATGACCTTGGTGTTCTAGTACCAGTTAGGACGCAGAAAGAGCAGAAGACCTTTACCCTCATGGTAACAATAAAAAAACACAGAAATAAAAACCAACCTTTTCTATGAAGGTAGCAAAGAGCATTGGGATAAGGAAGTGCTGATCAGTTACATTCCAGTAGGAAACGTGATTCTGATGGGTTAGCAGAGAGCCATGACAGTTTCTATTCCAGGGGCAGCTTCCTGGTTTGGGTGGGGTGGATGGAAATATGGAGAGACTGCAGGGGTGAGAAGAAATCAACCAAGCCTTAAACAAAAATGTGGGCCAGAGGATCAGAACGGAATCTGAAGGAGTCAGAGATGCAAACAACAAATTTCTTGGCCTGAAATTTTTCTCCTCATCACACATTTGCCAAGAAAGCAGCAGTAAGTGAAGATCTAGAATTCAGAGAGAAATTGCAGACTTCACAACCTTCATGAAATTGAATTCTAAGGGTTTTTGTTTGTTTTGTTTTAACTGAAGTCCATGGTGGATAAGGGTTCATTTACTCTTTGTGTTATACAAGTTTATGTGTTTTGACAAATGCATAATTTGCCATACACCCGCCATTAGAGTATCATACAGAATTGAATCACTGCCCTCCAAAGTCCCTGTGCTCCACTTATTCATTCCCTTACTTTCTCCCAACATCTAGCAAATATACATATTTTTAGTCTCTTTAGTTTTATTTTTTTTCTAGAATGCCATGGCTCCCTGCTAACCCATAGTTCGAAACACACAATATATAGCCTTTCAGACTGGCTTCATTCACTAAGCAATATGCATTTAAGTTTCCTCCAAGTCTTTTTTTTTTTTTAAGAGAGAGAGAGAGAGAGAGAGAGAGAGAGAGAGAGAGAATTTTTTAATATTTATTTTTTAGTTTTTCAGCAGACACAACATCTTTGTTTGTATGTGGTGCTGAGGATCGAACCCGGGCCTCATGCATGCCAGGCGAGCACGCTACCGCTTGAGCCACATCCTCAGCCCCTCCTCCAAGTCTTTTTGTGGCTTGCTGGCTTATTCGTATTTTTTTTTTATTTTTAAAAATTTGTTCTAATTAGTTATACATGACAGTAGAATGCATTTGACACATCATACCTAAATGTATAAATTGTATCACACATGAATTCTCATTCTTCTGGTTGTATATGATGTAGAATCACACCTGTCATATAGTCATATATGCACATAGGGTAATAATGCTCAATTGATTCTACTATAATTCTTCCTACCTGCACACCCCTTCTCCTTCTTTCTCTGCCCTCTTCCAAATGCAAAGTGCCTCTATTCTTCCCTAGCACCCGTGCCTTATTGTGAATTAGCATCTGCATATCAGAGAAAACATTCAGCCTTTGTTTTTTGGGGATTGGCTTATTTTGCTTAGCATGATATTCTCCAGCTCCATCCATTTACCTGCAGATGCCATAATTTCATTCGTCTTTGAGACTGAGTAATATTCCATTGTGAATTCTAAGGTTTTGCTTAAGCCAAATCAAAGGAGAATCTGGAGCAGTACTGGCAACTAGAGCCAAGCTTCATCCCAGCTCAAATATTCACAAGGTCTAATTGTTAATTTTCTGTGAAGGTTGGAAGTTGGGCTAATCACAGATGACTTGACCTAACAAAACCTGGAACCCAGTCCCAGATGAACTTCATGCTAGTCATAGAAAAAAGTGATTATCCTTAAAAAGTATCTCTATAAAACAAGCAAAATAAAATAATTACATCTGAGTTTCCACTGTTCTATATTCTTCATGTGAGTTTTTAGACGTTCTATAGTCCAAAACTTATATATGAGTTTTTATGTGAGAAAAGGCAAGACTATGTGATCCATAATCAAAAGCAAATATGGTCAATAGAGGAAGACCCACCCATGGCTCAGTTATTTGAATTAGCAGAAAAGACCTTAAAACAACTATTATATGAATATTAATGTTTAGTGAAAAAGATATATAATAGTGAAAATTTGGAATATTTCAGGAGAGAAATGTAAACACTGAAAAACAAATAAATGAAAAAGTTAAAAATGAAAAGTAAAATATCAGAAACCAACATATTAAAGGCAAAGTTGACATTAAATTGAATGGAAGAGGGGGGAAAAAGTTAGTGGATTTCAGGGTATATTAACAAAAAGTATCTAACTACAATGGAGAGGGAAAAAAAAGAAAAAGAAAACAAAAGCAAACAAGTTTTCAGGGATATTAAAAACTATGGAGTCCCAGAAAGAAATGAAAGAAAAAATGGGGCAAAATAAATCACTTGAATAAACAATGACTAAAAATTTCCAAAGGAGATGAAAGCAATAATACAAGGATCCAATAACTCAACAAACTTCAGTCAGGATAAACACAAAGAAAACCACACTGAGAATTACATATCAAATTATTAAAGCCAAAAAAAGAGAGAAAGTCTTAAAAGTAGTAAGAGAGAAGTTATCTTATATGGAAAGTAGCAGCTACCCAGGTGATATCTTGCTTCCCTTCAGAAACAGTGCAAGTGAGCAAACAGGAAAGCAACATTTTTTAGAATGCAAAATTAAAAAAAAAATTTTTTTAAAGATTTTTTTTTTCTGTAGACCTAAAATTGTGTTTAGTGAAAATCCCTTCAAAATGAAGGGGAAAAGTAAAGGTATTTCAGGTACTTAATACTTTCAAAATTCTCCCAACTAACTTTTTGTAATTTTTATTATAGTGGTCTTGCACATCTTCTGTAAAATTTAATACATAATAGCTTATTCTTGGATGCTACTGTAAATAATATTGTTTTTAATGTTATTTTCAAAATATGAATTAGTAGTGTATAAAAATATAGTCAACCCAAGCAAATCAGAAGTATAAGATAAACTAAATGAAGGCTAAGCTGAAGAGACATAACCAGAAAGAAATTTGGAACTACTGAAGGGAATAAAGAATACTAGGAATGATATATTATTAAATATGAAAAAACAGCTCTCCTAGCTAATTAAGATGTCTTTAAATGAGAACAAACTCTTTAAAGAAAAATTAAGTAAATTAACATGTAGAAATAAAAGGCTTTAAATTTAACATATATATTTTTTAACATGGTTGTATTTTAATTTACCATCTTGCTGTTTGTTGTCTATTTGTTGGGTCTGTTCTTTCTCTTTTCTATTTTGGACCAATGAAATGTTTTATCATTCTATTTTATGTTTTCTTGTATTGTTTTCTCCTCTAACGATAAAATATTAAAACATTAAACCTCCCACAATGTAATTTAAATTAATGCTATAACACTTATGACAAAAAAGCCCATTTAGACTCCGCGGTGGTCACTTCGCAGAGCAGACTTCTCTCCTTCATGCGTCTTGCTCCACTTCCTCCGAAACCAGGTCTGACAAACCCCATAAGGCTGAGATCGAGAAATTTGGTAAGTCGAAATTGAAGACAGAAAAGCAAGAGAAAAATCTTCTGCTTTCAAAAGAAACGATTGGACAGGAGAAGCAAGCAGGCGAATGGTAATGAGGCGTGCACCACCAGTATGCACTGTACATTCCACAGGCATTGCCTTCTTATTTTACTTCTTTTAGCTGTTTAACTTTGTAAGATGCAAAGAGGTTGGGTCAAGTTTAAGCGACTGTGCTGCCCCTTTTCACATCAAAAAATCGAGAACTACTGACAACGAAGGCCAGGCCTGCCTTTCCCATCTGCCTGTCTGGCTGGCAGAGAAAAAAGAACTTGCATGTTGGTGAAGGAAGATATTGGGTGGGAGGATGGGGAAATCTAGAGTAGAATCCAAGCTGTTTCAAGGTGTCCTGCAGGCTGTAAAATGCAGTTTAATCAGAGTGCCATTTTTTTTTGTTCAAATGATTTTAATTATTGGAATGCACAATTTTTTAATATGCAAATAAAAAGTTTTAAAACCTGAAAAAAGAAAGATCATTTAGTAAAAGCTACCACTCGTCCATGATAAAATTTTCTACAATCTAGAAATAAAAGGGAACTTTCTAATAAGAAAAAAGAATCTAAAAAAAGTAAGACCCTATAGCTAATGTTACACATAATGGTGAGATATTAAATGTTTTTCTCCTTAGATCAGTAACAAAGCAAGAATTTTGTTTTCATCATTTCTATTGAAAATTGCATTGGAGGCCTTAATACAATGAGACAGGAAACAAAAGCATAAAGATCAGGAAAAAATAAATAGAGCTCTTTATTCTTAAGATGACATAATTATGTGTGTAGAAAATACTAAGGGATCTCCAAAAATACAATTAGAATTAATAAATTAATTTAGCAAGGTCACAGGATGGAAGGTCAAGATATAAAACTGATTATATTTTTATACACTACTAATTCATATTTTGAAAATAACATTAAAAACAATATTATTTACAGTAGCATCCAAGAATAAGCTATTATGTATTAAATTTTACAGAAGATGTGCAAGACCACTATAATAAAAATTACAAAAAGTTAGTTGGGAGAATTTTGAAAGTATTAAGTTAGAAGACTAATTTATTATGAAATGTCAATTTTCAACAATGTGACCTATAGACTCAACTCAATTCCAGTCTAAATCCCAACATATCATTTTGAAAAAAGTGGCAACGTTTTGGAACTCAGAAATACAAGAATCTAGAATAGCCAATCTAATCTTGAAAGAGGAAGAGCAATGTTGGAAAATATACTCTCTCTAGTTTTATTATTACTATAAAATTAAAGCAGGAAGACAGTATGATAATGGTATAAGCATAGACAAATATTTTAATTAACAGGAATGGAGACTCCAAAAATAACTTCTATACTTGTATGATAAATTAATTTTTAAATAAAATTTTTATTTGTTTAATTACCTATACATGACAGTGGAATGCATTTATGCACTTGGATATACCATACATATATGGGATATAATTTCTCATTTTTCTGAGTGTACATGTTGTAGAATCATATTGGTCATGTAGTCACATATAATATCTGTTTCATTCTACTATCTTTCCTATCTCCACATCCCCTCCCCTCCCATTACTTCCCTCTACCGAATCTAAGGTAATGCTATTCTTCTCTAGTGCCCCCTGCCTTATTGTGTGCATATTAGAAAAAACACTCAGCCTTTGGTTTTGTGGGATTGGCTTATTTCACTTAGTGTGATATTCTTGGACTCCATCCATTTACTGGTGAATGCCATAATTTCACTCTTCTTTAAAGCTGAGTAATAGTCCATTGAGTATATATACCACATTTTCTTTATCTATTGAGGGAAACCTAGGTTGGCTTCCATAGTTTAGCTATTGTGAATTGAGCTACTATAAACATTGATTTGGTTGCATTACTGTAGTGTGATGATTTTAAGTCCTTTGGGTATAAACCAAAGGAGTGGGATAGCTGGATCAAATGGTGGTTCCATTTCCAGTTTTCTAAGGAATCTCCATACTGCTTTCTATACTGGTTGCACCAATTTGCAGTCCCATCAGCAATGTATAAGGGTACCTTTTTCCAGGAACAACTTGTATGACAAATTAATTTTTAATAAAACATTAAAGAAATTTAATAGAAAAATGATTTTTTTCAATAAATGGTGCTGAAAAATATGGATAATTTATGGGGGAAAATAAATCATGATCTCATATTATATGTGAATCTAATTTGGGATGGATTGTGGATTTTCACCAAGAAGGTAAAAGCCATAAAACTTTTAGACAAGCACAGTGAATATATTCATGACATTGGGTGAGACAAAGATAATACACAAAAACACTAATCAAAAAACAAGATAAATTAGACTTTATTCAAAACATCTACTTATCAAAAGATATTTTTTAAAAATAAAAAAGCAACTTGTCATTTGAGAGAAAATATTTGCCAGTGCACTTACATTTGGAATTTTAAAAGAATGGATAGAATTTTAAAAGAATAAGCAAACCAGGAAAAGTAGAAAAAGAAAATGAATGGATACTTCATAAATAAAGGTACAGAAATGGCCAGTAAGCACACCAAACATTACTTAAGGTCTTTAGTTACCAGGAAAAGGCAAATTAAAACCACGATAGAATACAACTTTCCAAAATGGCTAAAATGTAAAAACTGGCAATAGAAAATACGAGCAAAAGAAACTTATACATTACTGGTGAGCATGTAAAACAGCATAAACATGTTGGAAACTGTGTGAACAATGTGTAATAAAGTTAAATGTACACTTACTCTTTAATCTGGAGAGTCCATTCCAAAGTATTTATCCATTAGAAATAAAAAATATGGGGCTAGAGTTGTAGCTCAGTGGGAGAGTACTTGCCTAGCATATATGAGGAACTGGGTCAATCCTCAGTACCACACAAAAATAAATAAAATAAAGGTATTGTGTTCATCTACAACTAAAAATAAAATAAAATAAATTTTAAAAATGTTCATTAAGAATGTGTATCATGTTTATGGTACTGCTTTAGTCATAACAATTAAAAACTAACAATGAATTCAGGGATGGTTTTTCAGAGAGATGAACATGTATTTGAAGTGTGCACTGAAGGTTGAAGAGATGTTAACTGGGAGAGTGCTGCAGGAAGGGAAAGATAGGAGCATTCCAGGCAAGAAGAGGTCACCCACCTGTGCAGAGGACCTAAAAAAAAGGAAGACGTATGGAAAATTTAGAAAGGAAGTCCATGTGACTGGGAGGCATGCAGTAAGGAATAAGGTATGTTGTCAGTTATGCTGATTGTACATGGCACATGTAAGATCATGTCAAAGACCCTGTTTTTAATCTTAAAGACAGTAGATATCTCAAGTGTCTTAACAAAAGAGGCTGGAATGATCAACTGCATTTGAAAACTCTTTTTTTTTTTTTTTTGGTCACACATAGGTCAAGAATGGATATGGGGAAATGAGTTAGGAATTCTTACACCTGGGAGTCATCACGTAAATTTGGGCGAGGACAATAGTGAGAGTTTGGGGGGTAAATCTGGCAGGATTTGTTGATGGATTAGATCAAAGTCTGTGGTGAATAGTTATCCCATGTACGACCTCTAAGTTTCTGGCCTGAAACTGGAAAGAATTGGATGCTAGACACTAAGACAGAATAGAAATGAGGAATTAAATTGTAGGGACAACACATGAGTTGACTTTTGAGCAGATACAGATTGATGTGGTTTTGAGACCTCTAAGTGGATATTGATTAAACAGTTGGAATGCACAAAAATGATCTGGGCTGGAAATATATTTACTGGAAATTTGGGAGTCATCCACTTATGCTGATGATTAAAGTCACAAGCATTGATGATGTCATCCAGGGAGTGACCTAAGCAGAGAAGAGTTTGAGGCCAAGTTTTGAGAAACTCCAACACCCAGAGACCGGGCAGACAGAAGAGCCAGCAAAGGAGACGGAGGAGGAACACGAAAATCAGCGCAGAAGTTTGCATGGAAGAAGAAAAAATGACCACGGTCTAATGCTATTGATTAGCTCAGTAGAAGAGAACTAGAAAACGCTGATTTAACTTATTGGTAAAATAGATAGAGTCAGATGTCCATAAAAAGTAAAAAGTTCCTGTGCAGTAGGGATTCTACCTACTGCTGTCTACAGAGGAACTAAGGGATCTGATTGAATTCCCAGAAATTGCCCATAACATTTGTAGTTTAAGACATGTTCCCTGACACCCCACCCCCCTCCAGGGACAGGATAAACAGATTTGATCATTCGTTTGACACCAAAGAGTCAACCATTTGCTTCCCCTTTCTTGGTGTGTGTGGGTATATGTATATGCATGCAATATGGGAGCCCCTTTTTAGATTCTGGCTCTTACAGACCTTTGCTAAATATTAATATCCAGTTTATCTTTCTCACATTAACACAAAATAAAGATAAAGCTTGCTTTGTTTTTGTCCCTGATGAACAGCATGAAGAAATTCTGATAACTTTTCAATAGAATCTTTGACATTGGGGAAGCAGGATTGAGCTTAGGCTTAGAATGACTGAATTTTTAGCCAGTTTATAGCTGTGAAATCTTAGGTAAGATGATTAAACATTCTATGCCTCCATTTCTTGGTCTGTAAAATAGGGAGAACAAAATCAATCTGGTAAGGTTATTGGGAAAGTAAAATAAGACGTTGGCTTAGAAAGCACTTTGCAAATTACGAACTGCTAAAAAAATGATAAAAATTAATTAAAATTAATATTTTATTTTATCTCTATTACATATGTTTTATGTGAATAGATATGAAAAACAGGAGAAAAGGTCTTAGTGTTAGGACAGATATAAGGCAAAAGTAGAAAACGCTTTCTTTATGTGTCAAGGATTATTGCCAGAACTTTCCATCCTGTTGACATTCACCGCACTGACTCCAAAAGAAACAGAAACAAAGGCCAAACCTCTTCCCTTTATGAGGAAAACTATGAAATCAGGTCAAATGCCTTCATCTGTTTTTTTGGTAAATAGAGCAATAGAAGCAGAATCAAATACAAATTATGCAAAGTAGGAGCCAAGAAGAAATTGAGTTTGGGACCAAAGTGTTTTAAGGCCTAAGTGTCATCTCTTCCTTTGCCAAATAGTGGCTTATGGATTTTTTTAGTTTTCACCCTAGAAGAACTTATATTCACGTATGACAAAGGTGGTAAAATGCCTTTTCTTTTCTCAATGGTAGAAAGATTTTTCTTTACCCACATTTACATCTCAATGGAAACAAATGCTTCAGCACTTGAGGGGTCTAAAATGCTGATGCACAGTGTGTTCCCTTTTCAGAGACTCGTTTCATAACTTCTCCATTAACAGTACAAATCTATCACCTGATTGGAATGTCCTATGAAATTGCCCTATTGCCCTCAAATCTGGAAGTTTTCCCCACAACCAGTGTTTTGAGATATTATTTTTGATTCTGTGAAATAAAATATGGTCTGGATTTGACAAGTAAAGATTGCATCCAAGCAGGTCTTTGGCTTCCCCTTCCTTCATGACTGAAGAGGAACCCACATCTTTGCAGATGGCTGAGGAACTCTTATTAAAGAAGGCCACCAAATGACCTTCCCCACCCATTGAGCTCTCTTGGACTTTTATCATTTGTTTTAAAATTAACTAAGGACAAGTCCAGAGACTTTAATGAGGTCTTAGGCAATATTGACTTTTGAATAACTGTTTAAAAACAATGCTGTTTTACTAAAAATTGAGGTTATCATTTTTTTTTAATTTTCGTAAGTGGATATGCTTGGGAAAAATCTTATTCTCAAGTGAATTAAATATAATTGTATTAATATATGGGGACTTTTGTTATGTGTTAGTTAAGCTGTATTGATTTTAAAAAACTACATGGGGTTATGCCTGTAAAGCAGCAAGTCATTTTCTTTTGCAATTATTTCCTTTCAAAGTAGTCCCACGAGGAGACTTAAGTCCTATTTCAACAATAACAGTGTTTCAATGATGAAAATATTCCTGAAATGTATTTTGGAGTTATTGTCAAAGTATTTTCCTGCTTGATCTTCTTTATCATACTTGTCTCTAAGTGACTCTTGACTATTCGGAGAAATGAAATCTGTCCTCAGAGATGAAGACTTTATACCAAAAAGGATATTAACATAACTGAACTTCAAACTTTGATCACTGTATTTTTATTTATTTAGTTATTTTTACCTTAATTTTTTTATTTGTTCTAATTAGTTATACATGACAGTAGAATGCATTTTGACACATTGTACATAAATGAAGTATAATTTCTCATTTGGTTATACACGATGTAGAGTTATGCAGGTCATGTAAATCATATGTGCACATAGGGTAATAATGTTCCATACATTCTACTGTCTATCATTCCTATCCCTATACCCCCTCCCTTCCCTTCATTCTTCTCTGTCAAATCCAAAGTACCTTTATTCTCCACTCCCCCACCCATTGTGAATTAGCATCTGCATATCAGAGAAAACATTTGGCCTTTGGTTCTTTGGGATTGGCTTATTTCACTTAGCATAATGTTCTCCAGTTCTATTCATTTACTGGCAAAAGCCATAATTTCATTCTTTCTTATGGATGAGTAATATTCCATTGTGTGTGTGTATGTATGTGTGTGTGTGTGTGTGTGTGTGTGTGTGTGTGTATATATATATATATATATATGAGTTTCTTTATCATTTCATCTGTTAAAAGACACCTTGGTTAGTTCCATAGTTTAGCTATTATGAATTGAGCTGCTATAAACATTGATATGGCTGTGTCACTATAGTATGCTGATTTTAAGTCCTTTGGCATAAACCTAGGAGATGGTTGACTGGATCAAATGGTGGTACCATTCCAAGTTTTCTAAGGAATCTCCATACTGCTTTACAGAGTGGTTGCACCAATTTGTAATACTACCAGCAATGTATGAGTGTCCCTTTTTCTCCACATCCCTCCCACATTTATTGTTGCTTGTAATCTTGATGATTGCTATTCTGACTGAAGTGAGATGGAATTTCAGTGTAGTTTTGATTTGCATTTCTCTAATTGCTGAATACTATATTTTATTTTATTTATTTTTAAAAATTTTTTATTTATTTGTTTTTGCATTACAATTCTTAATACACCATTATACCATAATTTATCATATCTCTGATTATATAAGGTATGTTGACACCAAATCCACATCTTCATACATGTATTTTGTATAATGATGAGGGTCTTCTTTCACCATCCATGCTATTCCCCTTCTTACTCCCTTTCCCTCTCACCCCTATTCCCTATCTAGAGGTAATCTTCCTCCCTTGCTCTCCCTCCCAACCCCATTTTAAATAGGCATTCCAAACCCATTTTTAGGATTGGCAGCATTATTTAAAATAAGAATGTAAAATGTTTGACTATGTCAGAATGTGGTCCCTTACCCTCATTTACCCAGATATTTTTCACTTTAGCACTGCAAGTCTTGCATCTTGAGAAACCTTTCATTCCCAGAAAAAAAATGAGAAGACAGACCATTCTAGAAAGAATGATACTGATTGTAGCATCTCTTGGACTCCAAAAGTTTATAAAATTTAAAAGAGAACACCAATTGCCTAATCAACTGCTGGTTCTATTCCTATAGCTGTTATTTGTTTCTTTCATCATTAGTAATACAGCCCTAGATACATGGCTTGGCACCAAACAGCCCAGAATGAAGACTTAAATTTTCCCATTTCTCTTCTAGTTAAATATGGTCATGTGACTAAGGACTGGACAATGAGAAAAAAGTGCAAGTAATACATGGAATGTAGAAGTGTTCTTATAGGGGAGGGCTATGCACTGCTTCTCCCTCTCTGCACCTGCCCCCAACACTGGATAATGAGATGATCTTGGGGACCAAGATCAAGCCCAGTGGACTGGGCCCTCACTGTCACTGCAGAGTGTCATAACAGCCTGGTTGTTTACCTCTGAACTTCTTGATAATGAGAGATCACTTTCTTTATTTTTAAGGCTATTGTTACTCCGGGTTTTTTATGCTACCCAAAGCTAAATTGAATGCCCTGACATAGTAGTAAAATGCCTTTAACAGAAGGATTTTCTCAACGTCTCCATGGTCATAGGAAAACCTAGGCCTTCTCAGGCCATAATTTCCCATCTTAGTTTTACAATGTTTTGCTTTGTTTTGTTTTTCTCCAGAATTGCAATATTCCAAATTTTAATTAAATTTAATTAATTATAATTTATAATTATTAGTATAAAACACAGGTCAAGGGGAAGGTTTAACAAAGGAAGAGAAAATCAAGGTGAACATCACATTTTTGAAGTGTCCATAGCAACCTCTCCTGTGATACTTCAGAGGTGGGAATACTGTAGAGTTGGGGAAAGTCTTGAAACTCTTTATTATACTTGTCTTTAATGACAACCCACACCCCTGGCATTCCTTGTAATTTTCTAATAATTCCTTCTCAAATTGCTTTGTGGGCTTCTCCAATTTGAGAAGGAATTATTAGAAAATTATTAGAAAATTGGAATTATTAGAAAATTGCTTCATCAGTATTTTCTGATGTGACTTAAGAACTTCATCTTTAATACAATACCTTCTCACCCTTCACACCACACTCCTAGTTGAGCTCATCTGCTATTTTTATTGCAATAAACTTCATTTATTTAAAGCCAAGTTCTATACACATTGAAATTTCTTTGGTATTTAGTTTACTTTTATGTAGTTCCTGTTCCTGCTGTTAACATGATGTGTTTGCCTCTACCTTATTTCTAGCTGTTTCCCTAATACAAATGTGAGCCGTCTTTGTTAAATATTAACTTGCTATTTTTAGAGCACTCTATTTTCTCTTTCTATTTCATTTAAAAGAGACTTCTTTGAATGTCTCTCATTCTTGGCCAGGGAATTCAAATGTTTTTGACTACAACTCAAACACTGCAACCCAAGACACACACACACACACACACACACACACGTAGAATGGAATAGAGAAGAAAAAACATCTATTACATTCAGGTATGTTTTATATAGTAAGTCTAAGCAATCTTTAATTTTGCTCGATTTTACACACACCAATGAACACATACACATAATTACTACATGAGATACACTCTGTTTTCTAGCCTCTTTATTCCAGCTTATTTTTTTTCTCATTTGCTTGGTTTAAAATAATATTTATCACAATAAATGGAATTTATATTATGGTCCACTAACAGGTCCTGATACACAATTTGAAAACCACTCGCTAAATTCTTATCAGAAGGGAAGACAAAGGAAGAATGTCCTTGATATTTTCTAGAGCCGAAGGAAGAGTTTTCTAAAAGGTCAAATAAAATATTACCCACAGGTGTCTGTGTATATGGCAGCAAAACTGAATTTTTATTGTCAAAGTGAAGCAGGAGATTGAATCTCATCTACTTTTGTATGTTAAACCACTATTTTAACGTTGATCACTTTCACAATTTTATCTGTAGACCAGACTTTCTGCTGCTTCCATTTCCTATTGTCAACAGCTTTCAGGTAAAGATACAATCTTTATGTAACTCAAATCATTCTGTTCAAAATTTAAGTTGATCCAAAGCATATTTACTCCCTAAATCTGTCTCACTTTGCTATGGTCAGAATGTATCTTCCCCAAGTTCATATGTTGAAGCCTAGTTTCCAATGTGACGGCATTTGGAGATGGGGCTTTGGGGAGGTGATTAGGTCTGAAGTGGAGCCTTCATGAATGGGCTGGTGTTGTTATAAGAAGAGACAGGAGAGAACTTTCTCTCTCTCTCTCTCTCTCTCTCTCTCTCTCTCTCTCTCTCTCTCTCTCTCTCTCTTTATCAAATAGCCATTTGTAAACCAGGAAAAGACCCTTCACCCAGAACCCCACCATGCTTTCCCTCTGATCTCAGACTTCCAGTTGCCAGAACTGTGGGAATAAATGTTGGTAACTTAAGTCACCCAGTCTGTGGTATTTGTTATGGTAGCCCTCACTGACCAAGACATCCATTTTGGTTTCACCCTTTCTCTACATTAGTGATATAAGCAGCTCACCCAAGTCAGAACCCTGGCATTCCTGTCTCTTTCCTCAGCCTTCCAGCACCACCACCCATTTCTTATTATTCACTAAGTAAGTCTTGCAAACTTAGGGGTTTAAATATTTGTTGAACTTACCATATGCTCTTCAACCCTGTTCAGTTTCTAACTCTCTTTATTTCTTTGCTTGGGTTACTATTGAAACTTTTTTTTTTGGTTCCGGGGATTAAACCCAGGGGCGCTTGGCCACTGAGCCACATCCCCAGCCCTATTTTGTATTTTATTTAGAGACGTGGTCTCACTAAATTGCTTAGTGCCTCACTTTTGCTGAGGCTGACATTGAACTCGCAGTCCTCCTGCCTCTGCCTCCAGATCCGCTGGTATTACAGACATGTGCCACGGCGACAGATTAATATTAGTATTAGTATTTCCTGCTCTATTTTGTGTGCCTCAAATCCTATTCTTCCATCCAGGCACTATAGGAAATAATCTGTATTTCAAATCCTTTCATAGCACTTCTTTAATTAAAACCTTAATGACTTTGCTTTGTAGGATATAATCCAGGTTTCTTAGGAAGGCAAAGAAGCCATTGGTGCCTTTGGCCTGGCTTGTTACCCCAGCCTCATCTTCTACAGTTCCTAGCATTGAGATTGGCATTCTGACCACAGAAAAATGCTCTAGCACACACAGTATGCCACGTATCACATCCGTGCATCTGCTAATGCGTCCTCTGACACTTCTGTATTGTAGCCTTTGACACTAATTCCAAGTATCTTCATTTTTAAAGGCTTCCCTGAGCTCTCCCTCCAGGGTGAATTAGACATCACTTTCATCTGCTCTCCAAATACTCTAGCATGTCTCTCCCATTTTACTCAACATGTTGCTCTGGTTTTCTGTTTAAATATGTCTTCTTATTAAGACACATTGGTGCCATGAGTCAATGTATGTTTGATAAAGGCATGAATTGGTTAATGCATTAATGAATGAACTAACTTCATAATAACATAGTGCCTGGAACAGGGACACATAGTAGAGATATTTAATTCTGGATATAAGATTGAGTTGGGAATAACCTCTACTATTTGAAATATCATTAGATTTGGTTCATCTGGTTTTACTGACTGCCATTCTGCCATTTACATATGATCATCCTGCATTAGAGACTTAGATATGAAGGCCTTTGCCTTGAAGAGGGAAAAAAAATCCCATTTCGTATTGTTTTCAGGAGATTGCAAGAAGAGTTGATTCAATAATGTTTCAGGAGATAGATTTTGATCATGTTATTCCTAACAAGTTATTCATTCAACCAATTTGACATTTTATAATATAATGCCTTATATAAATTCTTACAAAACTAAGCCTTTTGAATGAACCATTTTTGCAGATCAGAGATTAATTTTTAATTAAATAAATATTGTGCTGTGTGTAATATCTGGCAGGAAGTTAACTAGCTTCAGAATGAAAAAATTTAAAAAAAGAAAAAAGTAAGCAAATAAAAATCCCTCTGAAAAGCACTTTAAAGTTATTTTAAATTATTTTTAATTTATAATACTTTAATTTGTTCCCATCCCCTTTTCTTCTTCCTGTATAACTAATTATTACAAAATCTCTATAATATTTCCCTTAAATTTTATATATATTTCAGCATGATTTGGGGGGAAATAAAAGGAAACTTATGTACATGTTCTCTTCATTGTTTTTTCTCTGGTTATATGTAGTTAGGACAGTAGGACATGGTTGTGTAATATTTCTCTTGGGATGAGACAAGGCTACTCTTGAAAAATCAAGTAGAAACTAGAATGGGGCTCAGTTTGGGAGACAATAATGCTTAATGAACATGAAGAGACTATGAAGCTCATGTGTGATCGGGTCTAGGTTACTAGAATGGAAAATCCTGCAGGGAATTGAAGGTAAACTTATAGCCAGTTATAAAGAGAATATATTTGTTTGCAAAACCCTTTTAGATTGGGATTGTAGCATGAGTTCTGAATTTAAGGATACTATTCTACTATTCTTTTCATTTATCACAACTAAAATGAAATATGACTATTTTGACCATTTTAAATAATCATGTCTGCTTTTTAGACATAGCTACTCTCTGAGCAAGAAGGGGTGGAAGAAAGATTGCTAGAAATAGATATATATATACAAATCCATATGTACTTACATTTAATATATATTTGACAGTGAGATTTAATATTTGCTGGCATTTACTCCAATGTTTTTCTTTCTCTAAAGGACTGAGGTTGATTTTCAAAATGATTTATCCCTATGGCTCATACTAATATATCACTGCTTTAAAATTTTGCTTCATACAGCTGTAGCTTTACCCACATGCCACAAGAAAACAAACCTTTTTAATATATGAAGGGTGTCAATGTTAGTCATGTGATTTGTAATGCTTTTGCTTAAATATTGATTTTTTTCAAATTCAATTTTCATTGATTTCTCTTAAATATTAATCATTTCTAATGACAGCTTAAAAAATAGGCTAAGCCCCATGAACATTCTTGCTATCCACTCCTTGGAGAAATAGAGTACAATTTTAGTATGCTTCAAATTAAGTCAAACAAAAACATACTGCTTTTTCATTTAAGGGTTTAATGTCATAAATCAAAACTTTATTTGTGCCAAATTCAGGAATTTATGCAGAGTATGAAATGTGGGTATGTAGTTTCTCCAGGAACAATTCAATGCCATCTATGATCTCCAGCCAGTATCTATACTTTTCTTCCATAGTTGCTTCATGAAAAACTATTTCTAGACTTCAGGAGGTCAGCATTCTGTAAGAATCAGTGAAGATGGCAGGGCTCAATGTAAAATATGACCAGAAAGAGGCCTATCATCAACTGCTGCAGTGGGTAAGTCTTCTATCTGAAAGTATGCAGAAGAAGCCCTGATTCTTTGGGAAAATAAATGGCACTCTCCCACAGTGCTTTAGATTTGGGGAAATCAGGGTTTCTGAAGCATCTTGAGCTAACCTTGGCAATGATCAGCTATGAGGTTTTTCCATACATTATTTAAACCCTCTGACCTCAGTTTCCCTGTCCATATCATGGAGAAAACAGTCTGCCATTGGCTGTCGCATACTTGGCTTCCCTAAGTGAGTTAGCATTGGTGGTCCCTTGGAAAAGAAGCAGTTCAAAGAGTTCCTCCAAAACGAGGTTTTGTAGTCAGAGTTTTTCTTTCCATATAGATTATTGAGATTTGGAGATATATTTACCATAACAAGCAATTTTGAGGTGCCAGTTGGATTTCAACCTGGTTTACAAAGACTTTTAGGCCTATAATGTAATTAAAAATAAAAATTATTGCATGAATTAATGAATTAAATATTTTTACTTTTATTTTAAGGAGAGAAAAACATAAATGTGGTTGATGTACTACAAATTAAAGGAAAATAAATAAAACAATTTATTCTGTGTTTTCATCGATGACTGAGAATTAAATTTAGAGGACAAGAAGAAAGGGAGTTAATGACAAATTGAATAAATTTATATCTGTATGCATTTATTAAGCTGATGGCAATTTTAAAGAAGTGTTTTTCAGGCTTTTGGAAAAGCCTAAAAATGCATGTATCTAAGTACTTGGAGATCTTCATGAGGAACACTTTTGCAATGACTTGGTTCTTGATTTTTATAAGACATTTAACTTTGTCTTTTGTCAGGAGCTGCCATGGATGAACATGCCTTCAAGTCCTGATGCTCTGGGGCTCTGACCAATTACTACATTTTGTAGCAACCTGGGCGTTGTCCCAGCTCAAATAGCAAGGCATGGTGGCAGGTATAGGTGTCACTTGCCACACTCACCTGCTCCTTTGTAATCCTACCCCTTGCCTCATTTGAATGGCTTCTCTCCAATAAAAGGGTTCAGCACATATTCCTCACTCTCTTTCTTGCCTGTCTTGCCCCTGTTGTGGGAGCTGCAGCTGAGGAGTGGTCACTGAATCCAAAGAAAAGGTATTTTCTGTGTCTGTGTCTTTATTTATTCCCCAAATTCACTTGGAGTGACCCTGGCTGGTTTAGTTGTGAGATGCAACAGTCTTTCTTTGTAAAAAGTGCCTCACCAACACTATTCTTACATTTAACTTGTATAAACCTTCTTTTTTTTCACAAATAAATCAGAGCCTAAAATCAGCACAATAAGCACTATGCAAGTCCCTGGCTGATGTGGTTCTTGATGATGAAGGAGGAATCCTACAGGTTGAGAAGTTAATTCAGGCAAAAATTGGGGGCTGATGCACTGAGGAGAAAGGTTATGGGAAAAGCAGCATGTACTAAGTGCCAGAGTCAAAAAGAGAATTCTATATGTTGGGAAATACAATTAGTTCTGTATACGAACCACAAATAAATTTATAGTTACTCATTTTTTTTATTATGGATCGAATTCAGCCAAACCTGGTTTCCAGTTTAGGTTGTACCACTTACTAGCTATGTAACTCTAGATGAAAAATTCATGTAGCTTCTTTTCTCTATGGGGAAAAATGTTTATATAACATAAAATAAACTATTTTTTTAAACTGTATGGGTTAGTGGCATTTAGTGCATTCACAATGCCATACAGCATTCACTTCCCTTGAGTTTCAAAATATTTTCATCACCCTGAAAGGAAACTTGTACCAATTAAGCAGTCACTCCCATTCCTCTCTTCCCGGAAAACTCTAATCGGCTTTCCCTACTGATGGATTTACCTCTTCTAAATACTTCATATAAATAGAGTCACACAATATACCTTTTATGCTAATTTAAACTCTTTAACTTATTTTTTGTACCTCAGTCTCTCCCACTATCTTCCCAACTTAGCATGTGCCTTATTGGATCATTGCATGAATTTAAAAGAGACCATGTATATCAAATACCAAACACAAACCCTGGTTATGTCAGAAAGAGTACCTCATTTACTATCTGTTTGAAATCATTGCAAGTTTCTTTGTGTACAGATATTATACTAATCTGTGACGATTTACTTAACACAGATTAACTTTATTAGCCAATCAGCATTTTTCCCCTGTTGTTGAGAAACTACCTTTTTGGTCTGGCTAATGTAGGTGTACCCAGGGATTTTTCATCTTGTCCTGTGATGCTGCCCTTTCCCCTTACCATGTCTTCTGCCTTCTTTTCTAAATATAGTCATACTTCCATCTGTTTGGTAGGTCCTGGGGATTTTCTTTTCATATCTGTGAAAACAGCAAGCTGACAAACCTCTCCTTGGCATGACACAGCATGAGTGAATCCATGTCATGTCCAAGCAACTTTGTTCATAGTTAATTTGTTAAATTCTTTCAGAGAACAGACATGGTGTCCCCTACTGAGCAATCAGCACAGCTGTGAAGACAAGAGGTGGCCAAACAGAACCCAGTGGGAAATGTGTATTCAAAGTCCAGAGACAGCAGTCATGGCTGAGCCCCTGAAAGTTTCCTGGCCTTTCTTTGGGGATATGCAATATAACATGCCCCACATTGTCCATGAATCTTAGGTATACAAGGTAACTGGCTGGGAAGGTTAAAACCAGCAGAAAGAGATGCCCAGGAGTCACACTATAATCTCTTCTTCCCCTTTAGTCTCTTTTGTTCCCTTTTATTTCCCACTCCCTCCCTCCTTTTTCTGTTATCCTAATATGTCCCTTCCATCTCCTCAGCTACTTTGATCTTGGTGTGGTGCTTCTTTGACTATTAAGTGATGGGGACTGCCCTCTGACAAGCCATTATGAAGGGAACTAGACTTTAAAAAGAAATAAAATAAACCTCAGGCACCACTCTTATGATTCAGCAGAGACCATGTGCCTCTACCTTGACTTGGGTAGATAGTGGGTGAGCAGAATGACAGTGTGTGCACAGTCTTCTATAAGCACTCCTAATAAAGATACCCCCCAGCTGAGATGATCAAAGGCTGATTTTCCCAAAGAAAGTCTCTGAATTGTGAAAGGCAGCTTGGCACTCAGAGGTCACAATCACATATCTTCCTGAAATATTCTGATCATTCCTATCATGGGTAAGAAAACAAGCTCAGCCCCAAACACTGGACATAAAGATTTCAAGGCAATAAGTCTAATGAGATTGTCAACAAGCTTGGTCATTTTTTTTTTTTTTGTACTTTGTTTTTTGGGAGTTTGGGTTTTCATATTCTTAGGCTAATGTGATAATGGCTTAAAAGAAGTAACTTGGCATGGAAAAATAAGAGATTATCATGAAAAAGTCCTTCATGATCCTAGAGAAAGTCCACAGAATTCTACTGGTAATTTTCCAATCTTTCTGCTTCATTGAAGAAAAAAAAATGCCTACGTGTTTGTCTCATAAAGTTTAATAGAAACATTGTGTATAGAAAAGAAGTTTCTGGAAACTTCTAATTAGATCTTTTTGTGTGTGTATGTGTGTATACAAGTGTGTACATGGGGTTCACTGAACATTGTGCCAAGTACCTTACAGGTGTTAGCCCCTTTAATTCTAATAAATTTGAATTATTATTTGGAAAAACTGAGATTCCAGAAATAGAAAGCAACATGTCTGAATTGATTAAGAAGCCGGTAGATGTCAAGGTCAAACTTTGAACCCCAAACCCTGAGCATTTTCCTCTGCTACCTGACATCATACTGAGTGAGTGCCTATGTAATACTGAGGGTCCCCTCTGCTCACTGATCCCCTAAAGGGGAGCATAGTTCATTTGTTTACACTTAACTTATTAAATTATTTTGCAGAATAGAAGCATTTTATAGACTGGATAATTATTACTTGCAAACCACTTGAGAGACATGAAGGGGAGGGACTCAGTTCCTCTCCTCAGGGATGTTACAGTTTGGGGACTCACATAAGGAGACCCTAAGGCAGAATCATCCAGAAGAGTATCAAGGATGTAGAGCTTCATTTCCAGCAGAGGAAGGATTTCAGGCTGAGAGTGAGTCCTCCAGCTTTTCTGTCTCTAATCTAAGACAGACAGATCCTGTCCTCTGTCTTAGGATTTGGACTTTGTGTTTTACTTTGTATCAGGTATTTGCAAGGAAGGAAATAAAATAATGATGAGATATTATACCAGAGGTTACAAATGGCAGATTACGTCTTAAGTATTTTTTGACAAGCTCAGTAATTTTTTTAAATGAGCAATTATTTACCAATTAAGAGGATCCACATAACAATTGGCTGGCATTTGATACATCAACACTGGCTACCATTGAGTAACAGCTGCTTCTTTCAAAGGGTATCATACACTGCTTTTGTTTCCTGTAGTCCCCATCTCATCCAATTGCCTCCGAAATGATCCAGTACCTGGATTGCTTTATTCATTTATGTTCTCTACCTAGTCCCCGTGGGCAGTTAAATTGGTAAACCTGTCTTACATAGTCACCAGTAAATAGTCTATTGTTATAAAGATGAAAAGTCAGAGGCTTAACTTAATTTAACACTGAGGTTAATATTGTCATAAGCATTGTTATGGTTTAGATGTGTCCCCCAAAATCTCATGTGTGAGACAATGCAGGAAGATTGAAGGATAAATGATTGGGTTATAGCCTTAACCTAATCAGCAAATTAATCCCGGGCGGGATTAACTGAGTGGTAAGTGGGGGCAGGTGTGGTGTGGCAGGAGGAAGTGGTTCATTGGGGTGTGGCTACAGGGTATATATTTTGTATCTCGCAAGTAGAGACCTCTCTCTGCTTCCTGATAATCATGTGAGCTGCTTTCCTCTGCCACACTTTTCCTCCATGTGTTCTGCCTGACCTTGAGCCTGGAGGAATGGAGCCTGCTGTCTATGGATTGAGACCTCTGAAACTATGAGCCCTCAAATAAACTTTTTCTCCTTTACAATTGTTCTGGTCAGGTCTTTTAGTCACAGCAGTGAAATAACTGACTAAAACAAGCATATTATGTACATTGTTTCTGATATAACAAATGAGAAACCTAGAATTTATCGACTTATTAATATTTCTTGAACTTTTCCTCTTCCGTATTTCTTCTTCCTAAGAGACAAAAACTCTTGGTTTTTCCACTAAGGGAGCACTTTGAATTTTTCAAGAAAAAAATATGAATAGAATTAAAATAGAAAAAGTAACTGTATTTTCAGCATGCTTTCAGGGACTGTATCAGTCTCCTCTTGCTGCTGTAACAAATTATCAGAAATAGTGACTTAATACAATTCATATTTATTCTCTTATTGTTCTAGAAGCCAGAAGTCTGAAATGAGTTTTAGGGTCTATTAACAAGGTTTTATAGGGCTATGATCCTTCTGAAGGCTCTGAGGACTGTCCATTTCCTTGTCTTTTCCATCTTCCAGAGGCTGCCTGGAATACTTGGCTTATGGCCCCCCGGGGAATTATATCACTCTGAGCTCTGCTGCTTCTTTTATAAGTCCTTCTCTTACTCTGTTGTTCTTGCCTCCCCTTATAAATATAGTTTTGATTATATTAAGTCCTATAATCTTCAGATCCTTAATTCAATCACAGTTGTAAAATCCCTTTTGCTGGGTAAGGTAACAAGCTCACAAGTACATTTTTTTTTTTGGTTGGGGGAGTATTATTCTTCTGTCTACCATGGAGCCCATGGTAAGATTCTGGACCCCCAAGAATGCATCTACCTGAGTGGTTCAAATTCCATGAAAAGTGCTTAGAGCTTTTCATTCAAAAGTACAGCTAAGGACAAGAATAAGAGGAAAAGGTAGAATATTGTCTTAAAACTTATGTCAGACCAAGACACAAATTCTCATTCAAAGTTCTGAGTAGAAAATGAAGGAAGGTGAGAGAAACAGGTCTCTGCAGAGAGGAGTATAGGAGGAATCTGGGAGTGATGAATAAATGACTATTTGTACAATGATTAGTAGCTGACCTAGTGTCTCATTGCATGATTTCATGAGACTCTCACAGCAAGAGAGTTAGCATCTTTACACTTATTTTATAGGTGTACAAAAAAGGCTCATATTAGGTGACTTCCTGGGGACATAGAGCTAATGAGACAGAGCCAGATCTTTTCTCTCAGATATATCCAACTTCAAGCTACACAACAAAGCGGCCTACTATATAATATGCCAAAGACCAGGTGGAAAGTATTAATAAGTATTGTTGCTATTGTGCAAATTTTACAATTTATAAAGATTTCTAGAAGATCAATTGTTTTGAGAATAATTACCTCTAGAGCAACAAGACTGAGTTGCTTTAAAAGATACTATCTATATCAGGGTCCTATTAAAAAGAAACAGATATTATGCTAGGTCTTTTTAGTGGAAGAACTATAATATGGGGGATTGGTTGTACAAATGTTGGAAGGCTGAAGGAAAGAGAAAACAATTCTGGATTAAATAAAGAACCTCATGAACAAACTATTAATCTCTTTGACAGGTGAATGAATTATGGCAGAAGATTTGGTGAGGTTAACAGGATCCCTGGCTGATTTCAGGATGGACAACCACAACACTGGTACTTGTCCTTCCAAGAGAGGCACATGTTCATCTGAGGCTCATACCTGTGACTCTCCCACGGATGGTGCTGGGAGTATGAATAGAATGAATCTCTTAAGGCATTTGTAAGGTGAAGTGTGTTCATACTAGGAAAGTGTTAGTTGACATTGTGGAGTCAAGCTAGTCTGTGCTATGGATGAGGCTGAAGCCAGGAAAAAAGAAGCCCCTTCTTCCTTTGTTTTTTTACTCTCCTGCTGGTGCTTTCAATTGTCAGAATCTTACAGCAATTCAAAGCAGGGCACTCTGGAAAAGGTGGACTGCAGACACCAGCCCAAGCATTGCAGGGCGGAGAAAAGAAAGGTAAGCAGAGAATAAAAATAGGTAAATTATCAGTGCAAGATGTTGAACTTGTTAGCAACACCATTTGTTTATACTTATTGTGCCCTAAGCATTTACCTGCCCAAAATATAATTTTATAATCCTGGAAGGCAGATGCCATTAACTCTATCTTACAGATGAGGGAATTAAAGTACCCTACTTACTTATAGTTAGTAGAGTCAATCAGAATGAAAAGCATCTTATAAATTTACTCATATACCACATGTTTGTAGTCTAATGTTTCCTTTATTATACCTGTAAACCCCACATGAATCTTTTCTTTGTTTTTTTAAGCAAATTTTAGAACTTGATTTTATTAATAATTAATTTTTGTGAATACAGAATTTTTTTAGAAAGCTTGATATCTTCCTGAATTAAACTATTGTCGTCATTAAATGACTGTAACCTGGAGCCAGACTGTATGAGCATAAACACTGCTCCAGTTCTTATCAATGTTTCTGGACCTCAGTTTCCTCATCTGGAAAATGAAGATAATAATAATATCAATCTCCTAATGCATTTGAAGTGAAGTGTGTTAATACATGGGAAATGCTAGATGACTCCCTGGCATTGTACAGTAGCCTTTGCTTATAATTGTTATTATAATTAGGATCAGGAACAACATTTAAGGAGAAATGATTCCTATCCCCACAACCACACACACCAAACATACGCTATTAAGTCACCAAAAAATGATTGAAGTTTCTTGATCAGGAGGTTGACCCTCTCTAGCTTTTTGGCCACTAGAGAGAAACCTACTACCTCTCCTAACTGACTTACCTTGGACAATGGTTTAGAGTTCCTCTGATCTCTTGGTTCAATTGGCAGCTTTTCTCTCTCAAAGGTTGAAATCAGGATACTCCCCTCTGAATGCAGCAAGTCACTCACCAAAACTGTGTGGGGGTGAGTTACAGAAAAGTCAGACACCTGACTTGGCAGGTCTTGGCTATCTCTCTCAAATCTTTGGCAGTTCTGGTTAAATTCCTCCACGGGCATCCAGCCTAGCCCTTTGCATGGAACGACATTATGTACCACTTACTAGCTATTCTCACTCTGGGCACCTTGCCCAGTTCTTGAGTTGTCTCTGTCTCGTCACACTTGTAGCCACCAGCCATAAAGAGAAATGAAATCATGGCATTTGTGAGTAAATAGATGGAACTGGAGACTATCATGCTAAGTGAAATAAGTGAATTTATTCAAATGACACAGAAATTATTAAACCAAAAAAAAAGAAAGGAAGGAAGAAAAAGAAAAATTGCAAAAAATACATAATTGTTTGTTACTCTTAGCTTTCAATCCTGATATGACTTAATGTTATTTATAGTAAGTTATTATTGATAATAATATATCCTCAGAATTGAGTTGCATTACTTCCCAGAGGTGACACAGCAGACTACACTCCTGAAATAAGCCAAGCTCCCCGCAGTGATCACTGACCAGCAAAATGTATCCCTTCATCTGTGATGCCAGGCGTCTGTCAAGATCTTCACTTATTAACAACACAGGAAATAGGCTGTAAAGAGTAATGAGTGACAACCATAATAATATCTACAGTTGCCATCTGCCCAGCATTTTCTAAGGAGCATTTATTGCTAAACATTTGCTAGCTATATGATTTGGTCAAGACCCTAACTCTGTGTTCTTCAGTTTCCTCACATGTAATTGCAGGTAATGGCAGACCTACTTCATAGGACTGTTGTGACAATAAAATGAGTTAATATGTATAAATAATTTAGTGCCTGGCACATAACAAATGGCATTTAAGTGTCTACTATAGCTATTAGTGACAACAAATAGTGAGTGGCAACAAATAGATTCTGTAATTTACACATATTATCTGTTTTAATTTTATCTTCTTAACAATCCTCTTATAAATACATTTTGCATTTTCACAGATGAGGAATCTGAAACTCAAAGAAATGATTGGCCTAAGATTTCTTAGCTAATAAAGTGCAAAGTTGGGATTTGAGCCTAAATTTGTCTGACACTTAACCACCATGATATACTGTCTCTGATCATATCTCCAATTCCCTTTGAAACTGTTCCTGGTGGGGGCCTTGTATGTCAAGAATAATGATGATGAGAAATATTTCCATTTCTCCCCATTTCAAGCAAGCATCTTCATTCTAACACCCTTCCTTTACTGGCTAAGGTAAAGTTGTGGACAGGGTGCTAAGGGAGCACTTACCAAAGTGAAAGAGGGAAGAAGATGTGTTCCATAAGACTTTGGGGCATTAGTACCACAGCTGAGCCTTCACCAATGTTGAATTAGAAGATAATTGGGAAGGGAGCTTTGAAGCACAAGAATTTGCATTAGCAAAGGACTGAAGTCCTGGAGAAATAAGGTGCAATGAGTAGCCACAAGAAGCTCAGTAGGGTTGGAGTTCAGGTAAAATAACACTGATTAGTGACCGAGGTTCAACTCTGAAAATGCTTGTGTGCCACATGGAGCAATTTGAACTTTATTATGAGGATGATGAAAATTTGTTGTATACTTTAAGCAACAGAGACAGGAGGTTAGGATTGGTAATGAATATGATATTTTTATCCTGAGGGGATATACTGGAGGCAACAATGTGATGGGAACAGACTTAGACCTTGTGGGCATCTAGGTGAGAAGCAATAGACCAAAGCAGAGGTAGCATCCTGGAAAGAGGAGAAAATGCCTAAATCTACTTGGAATGGCCAGGACTTTAGGATTAGCAGGGCAGGGGTGGACAAGGGTGAATCTAAGCTGAGTCCCACATTCAGACTAGAGCTAGGTACTTTGATGATTTCACTCACATAGGGAATACAGAAAGAGAAGTAAATTTCAAGTGGAAAGAGCCAGGTTATTTGAAAACAGTGAGTTTAAGAAATTAGCCATCTAGCCCAAGTCTTGTTGCAAGAATCATGTCTTCAACAACCTCCATAAGGAATCTATTAGGTTTCCTTTAAGAAATCTTCAAGAAAGAAGCTCACACTTTTCAAAGGTAATCTGTTCCAATTAAGAACAGTTAGGGGGTGGGTATGGCTGCACATGCCTGTAATCCTAGCGGTCAGGAGGCTGAGGCAGGAGGATCTCGACTTCAAAGCCAGCCTCAGCAAAAGTGAGGAGCTAAGCAACTCCGTGAGACCCTGTCTCTAAATAAAATACAAATAGGTCTGGGGATGGGGCTCAGTGGTTAAGTGCCCCTAAGTTCAATCCCTGATACCCACCACCCTGCCCCACCAAAAAAAGAGAACAGTTTGGATTGCTAGAAAATTCTTCTTATATTATCTCTGGAGTTGTTTTAACTTCCACCTACTAATACTTGATTTGCCCTCCTGAAGTCCACTCCCTTTGTGCAAGACAGCCCTTCACTTCTTTAAAAGCAGCTATTCTGTACCACTTTTTCTTCCTTTCTAAGGGCTAATGATTCTCAGTCTCTAAAGCTGCTCTCCAGGACGTGTTTTACCAATTTCCTCACTATCTTTTGGCCTTAATTTCAAGGTACTCCAATTTGTCTACAGCTCTCTAAAAATGTGATACTCAGAACTCATTCCAATAAGAAATATGATCTAACCAGCACCAAATAGGGCAAAGCTACTCCCTTTGATGTTCAGAACATTTCACTACTTTAGATCTAGCCTAAGATTTTATACATATTCTCATGATCTTCACCTGTTGACTTCTGTTGAATTCACAGTTAATGACTTAGAGTAGTGCATTTGTGAACATCTCTCCTTCCTCTGATCATAAGTTTTTAGAATTTTCCAGAAACAAGTATTGTATTATCTCCATAATCATTTTGCTCAGCATAATGCTTGCATGCAGTGAGAGTATAATGAATGCTAAATCTTCAAACTGACATTAATTATAGTGATTTTCTAAAGAGTTTTTCCTTAAAAAACTACAGACCAAGTAACTGCACAATTTGGCCTTTTTTTTGTAATGTAAAATTCTTCCTGCTTGAGTTACCAATTAAAAGGGGATTTACTGAAACAATGTTCACCTAAGGAAAGATGAAACTTAAATTTGAGTTAAAAACACTGAGTGAAGGGAAGACTGAATTTTCTTCATGACAAAATGGAGTTATGCATCTGCTTTTTCAGGAACATGTCTGAACTCAGGCCTGATCTCTGAGTCTCTAAGAACTCTGTCTCTGCATTTCTCTATAATTGGTTTCCAAATCAGCTGAGGATACACTCTTCTCATCTATCTTCGTAACAAAACTCTTTCTTAATACAATACTAAGAATTAATGCAAAGTGACACAGTTCTGATTTTCTGAGATATTCTAAAGGGATACACAGCCACAATAATTTGGAGGAAAATAGTTAAGTAAAAGAAACATATATGAGTAACTGAAGAGTATTGGAGCATGAATTGAGCTGATTTCAAGACAATGACAGACGAGGGATATGACCTTTTGTCTGAGTTAAAAAGCCTAGGATCTTGATGTTGGACAGACCTTTTAATCCCACACTCTATCAGAGAATCACATCCAAACATCCTGAAGAATAGTCATTGGCCACGTTAGTATGTGTGTAAGTATAGCTTATTATCTCTCCTTTGTCTAGAGTTGAGATTTCTGCTTAGCCATTCTGGTTGTAGGATCATCTTGAGCCTCCTTCCAGTCTGTGGTACAGTAGTGAATCATTGCTGTTCCTTTTGCTGTCATTCTTTCTTCTATTGGCAGTCTTTCCTAGGGACAAAGTGTTACAAACTCTGAAAAGAGATTTGTTCCAGGCTGGCATGATTAGGGCTTCCCTACATCATGTCAAGGTGCCCAAGAAAACCTCTTTATTATTTTAAAGGTCAGAGCACTTAGAATCAAGGTGAATTTGAGGACAGAAATGTATATTAGAATTTTTCTTTTAAAAAAGGATTTTATTGGTACATTTTATTTGATCCTAATAATGAGGTTCATTTTGACATAATCATATTTGCATGGGATATTACTTGCTTCATTTCAGTCCCCAGAGATCAAAAACACTGCCCGACTGAACTGAAAGGTATAGGGCATGATATCCTTGTGCTGAAAGAAGCTGCGTCTCTTGTCTCTCGGGGGAGAGGAAGGAACCATTATGCAGCTATGGCACTGGAGCCAGCAGCTGGGGGACCTCATTCCTGGCAAATCTGAGTTTGGCCCTGAATACCAGCCTGGCAAAACCACACTGCATGACATAGAGTGTGCTAAGTGACCAGGAGAAAATAAAATGTGGAGAGGAGTTGACACAGGGCAATACTGGTCATGGGAACTCACCAGCTCTCTCTTGCTGCCTGCAGGACTGGCTGGGAGAGATGTGTCTGGCTAGGAGTTCGAAAGGATAGGGGTGGGAGAGATTGAGTTTGGAGACTGAATTTAAGAGACCAGGAAACATGGGATCCAGAGGGGATGGAGGGGACTAAGAATTGACTCCTCTACCCCATGAGTGGAACCCAGGGGAGATCCCTGGGGTGCAGTCTTCCAGTGTGGAACAGCAATCTCAGGGCCCAGTAGGTACACTGATTTAAAATCTCCAGACCAATTGCCATTAAACCAAGTACCCAGAGTCTATTTAAGCCTGAATCCCACTTCCACAAGTTCTGCCTATGGGATTACCTCTCTCACTCCTGCAGCCCCACCCTGAGGGTGGAGAAAGCCTCACACTCCAGCCCATTCCATCTAACACTGCTGAGAAGGGAAGCTGAGAATCTTCTGAACTCCAAAGGAAACAATTCTTTAACTTTTCATCAAGATCTTTATTTTTGTTATTTTTATTTATTTATGTTTCTTTTTTCTTTTTATTTATTTATTTTTTATTTTTTTTATTGGTTGTTCAAAACATTACAAAGCTCATGACATATCATCTTTTTTCTTTTCTCTGTTTCATTGTAACCTGAGTGGTTCGTGGACACTTATACAGATTCATATTTTTTTCTCATTTCTAGCATTTTTGAAGACAGTTATTTTTCATGGATCAGTATTTTTAGGACTAGGATGCTTGATTAATATATTTCAGTTTTGTATTCTTTTATTTTTATTTTTAATTTTTAACATTTTTAGTTTATACATTTCTTTCTCTCACTTATCTATTTCCCTTGATTCTCTTTTGTTCTGCTAACAGCTATCGTTCTCTTTCACTGTTCCTGTAATTTTTTACTTCTGTTTTCTCTTCAAACAACATAATTTTGTTCTTTTTAATGCTTGAGTAAAACTTCATCAGGTATATATACCACATTTTCTTTATCCATTCCCCTTTTGAAAGACACCTTGACTGCTTCTATAACTTAGCTATTGTGAATTGTTCTACTCTAAACATTAACACTTCTATCACTATAGTACGCTAATTTTAGTTCTTTTGGATAAATACCAAGAAGTAAGATTGCTGAGTCACATGGTGGTCTTATGACGAATCTCCATACTGCTTCCAAAGTGGTTGTACTGATATTCAGTCCCACCAACAATGTATGAGTGTAAATTTCCTCCTACATCCTTGCCACTATTTACTATGTTTCATATTCTTGATGATTGCTATTCTAACTGGATTGAGTTGAGGTCTCAGTGTAGTTTTGATGCGCATTTTCCTGATTGCTAGGGATATCGAACATTTTTTTTCATATATTTGTTGGTCATTTGTTTTTCTTCTTTTGAGAAATGTCTGTTTAGTCCTCCCCAACTTATTGATTAGGATGATGGTTTTGTGTTAATTTTCTGAGTTTTTCATGTATTATGAATATGAATTTGCTACTGGAGGAGTAGCTGGCAAATATTTTCTCCCATTTTATAGACTTTTTTCCAAGCTTTTAATTATTTCCTTTGCTGTGCAGAAGTTTTTAAATTTGATGCTCTCCCACTTGTTGATTCTTGGTTTTATTTTTTGAGCTTTAGGGAGCTTATTAAGGAATTCAAGTGTCTGTGCCAATATGTTGGAGTATTGAGCCTATGTTTTCTTCTAGCATGTTCAGCATTTCTGGTCTAATTCTTAGGTTTTTGATCCACTTTGAGTTGAATTTTGAATGGAGGGAAGGACAGGGATCTAGTTTCATTCTTTTACACATGAATATACAGTTTTCCCAGCACTGTTTGTTAAAAAAGGCTTTCTTTTCTCCAAAATATGTTTTTGGCACCTTTGTGGAATATCAGATGGCTGTATCTATGTGGGTTTGTCTCTGTGTCTTCTATTGTATTCCATGGTCTTCATGTCTGTTTTATTGCCAATATCATGCTGTTTTTGTTATAATAGCTCTGTAGTAAAATTGAGATCAGATATTGTAACACCTCAAGCATTGCTCTTTTTACTCATATTACTCTGGCTACTCTAGGTCTTTCATTCTTCCAAATGAATTTTAGAACTATTTTTTCTAGTTCTGTGAAGAATGGCATAGGTATTTTGATGGGTATTGCATTGAATCTGTATGTCACTTTTAGTAAAATTGCCATTTTGACAATATTTATCCAAGAACATGGATAAATGGGAAGTCTTTTAATCTTCTAAGGTATTCTTTAATTTCTTTCTTTAGTGTTCTATACTTTTCATTGTAGAGGTATTTTGCCTCCTTAGTTAGATTTAGTCACAAGTATATTATTATAATTTTTAGGATATTATACAGAATAGTTTTCCTGATTTCTTTCTCAGCAGATTCATTATTGGGGTATAGAAAAGCAATTACTTTTTCATGTCTTCTGCTACTTTGCAGAATTTGATTATCCTAGAAGTCTTCTGGAGGACATATTGGATTCTAGATATGAGATCATGTCATCAGCAAACAGAAATGATTTGACTTCTTCTTTACCTATTTTTATCCCTTTTCTTTCTCTTGACTTATTGCTCTGACTAGAATTTCAAGAACTATTTTGAGTAGGAGTGATAAGAGTGAATATCCTTGACTTTCCTGACTTCAGAGAAAATGCTTTCAGTTTTTCTCTATTCAGTGTGATGTCTGTTTGGGGTTTGTTGTATAAAGCCTTTAAAATGTTGAGTTAAGTACCTTCTGTCCCTAGTTTCTTTGGCATTTGTAACATGAATGGGTGCTGGATTCTGATGGACTATTCTTGATAGTATTCAAGAACAGACCAACTCCCCTCCAGCCATCACGAGTAAAGATGCAATCTAATTTAAAATAGTGTGCTTGTTACACTTTGTCCTAGCACATTGCAATAGATAGCTTCTCAAAAACTGTTTCTCTGTAGAAATTCTAGAGTTCTCACTGAACAGAGGATAGTAATTTTATATATGCGTAGAAAGAATACTTTCATTAATGCAGGGTTAGTTGATTACAGAAGCAAGTCTTGATGTAGTTGGAGGGCTGTACATTGAAACCATTAATTCACAGAGACTTTTTGGCCCTTTTGATTACCTTTTCTAAAACGTCCTCTATTAACATTAACCTCTGCTGGTATTCCAGGTTGTCTCCATAATGCTTAGGAAGTAATCTCGTTGAAGTTGTAAATGCCTCTGCTGTTTTCAAGATGATAGAAGACATGTGCATCTGTTGAACATCCTCTATTGAGTTATATATAAAGCTTGCAGTTAGCTGGGTCCTTTACATACATAATCTCAATTCTCCAGTGATAACTTCCCCTCTAAATAAATGAAAAGCCACACATGTCTGAAAGAGTTTTTATGAAGATGAATTCACAAATATTTAAGTGCAAAAGTTTTGAGCTAACTCTAATGTTTGACTGTGGTTTGATACCACAGTTGCTTTTAATTTAAGGTCTTAAAACCATTTACAAAAATGAATCAGTTACTGTGCTCATGGCCAGTACTAGGAACCCTTGCTTATGGGATATGAGGAACAAAGGAGGGGATGGAGAGAAATACATCAATGAGTGAAAGTGAGGTACATAGCAGTAGTAGCATGTACATACTTCATTAAATTACTTAATAAATACTTGGTATGTGTGTGGCAGGCTCTGGGGCAACACCAGTTTAGAATGAACTTGGTTTCTATCCTTGTGAAAGCAGCAACAAATTACAAAGGAATGATCATTAAAAACAAAATCAAAGAGATCTGTTGAGTTTTTCTGGTCCTCAACTTTCCCCTTTATAAAATGAACTGAACAATGTATCACTAGTTGCTGATTGTAGTTCTGTAGATTTTATTAGTTGTTTTATGAAAAATTATTTTTGCCTGTCTTATAAGTTCCTTCCAGTTCTATGACCCCTTAATTTTATGAGGTCTGTGTTAAAGTACCTTCCCAGTAAAAAGTAGGGGTCAATTATAGATCATGTTTTTCTGCCTGCTGAAAGCATCTAAGAAAGTTTAAGAATCTGGCAATTAGAATAGCTCCTACTTAATTAGCCCTTATAGTATCCCATTATTCTCTGTCCAGCATACATATACATTTTAGCATTGTTATGTATGACTCTTTAGTCAATTTTAATTAAATAACTTATCCAGTCAATTAAAAATAATTTTAAGTGGAAAATGTTCATGCTTTAACATTCTGCTCATGCCTCCTCTACTATCGTATATTCTTTATTTACAGCCTTGTTATTTTTTGTACTAATGATTGGATCTTAGAATCTTGTGAAGTTTACTAAATATTTTTACAGGATTTTCTTAGCAAATTTTCTGTTTCCTTTGGGTTATTCAATAATTAGGTATACGTTATAATTGGTAGAGGTGATTTTTTATACTTTTCTCATTGTTCCCTTGATCCATTTACTCTTTGTTCTCAATTTCCTCTGTTATCCCTCACGGTTCTTGAAAATAATTTTAGTAGCTTCATTATGTGCTCACCTCCGTACCCCAGGAGGCATATTTCCCAGTCACTCTGATTCATTCAGGTCTTCTAAGCTTTTTTAACCTACCCTATATTAATAGCCATTTTTACAAGGTCTTCATTACTTCCTAATTCTGCAAATTCCACTTCCTTATTTATCTTGCCAAAGACAGAGTTGAAAAAGGAGTTCATTATCTCAGCTGTTTTAGAGTCATTATTAATTTCACTCCTTTCCTTATTTGTTAATGGCTCTACATATGCTCAGATATTTCCTTTCCCTGGTACAGTTGTAAAACACCTTCTTACTCCCTTTAATGCATTTGGCCAGCATGAGCTCATTATTCCTTTTTGGCTGTCCTTCGCATTCCATTCCTAGGAGTTCCTGATAGATTTTTGCATCCTTTGGGGACAGAAGGAAGGGCAGGGAAGATATAGGTTTCTGAGCCTCCTTACAGCAAAAAATTATGAATTTAAGTCAAAATGTGACCATTCAATATAGGACAAAGCTGACAAATACCACAAAATCTAGGAAATTAATATTTTGTTTTGTTAATCAATTGACAGACAAATCTTTCCTTGCGTTTTTATCATTATTATTATTACTTGCTACATAATCTTTGATCATCTCTTTGTACAATAATGATTTTGGAATACAGAGTTGTCAGATTTACTAAATAAAATATAGAAATGTTTGATTAAAGTTTAATTTCAGATCACTAATGAATAATTACTTTTTCCAGATCACTTAATGAATAATTACCTTGTGATCTGTGATATGAGATTTCAAATTTTGCAATTTGGAAATACTATGCTAAAAATTTATGATACTACACGTTCTCTTATATGTGGAAATGAAAACATTAAACACATAGAAACAGAGAGCAGAGGGCCTGGTACCAGAAGCTAGGGAGTGGGGAACAGAGGGATGTTGATCAAAGGGTACCAAGTTTCAACTCAACAGGAAGAATAGGTTTTGGAGATGATGGGCACTTAAATTTGGCTGATTTAATCTTTCCACATTGTATAGATACACCATAGCATCACTTGGTGTCCCATAAATATAAACAATTATAATTTGTCACTATGCAATAAGATCAATCTAAAAAATTATTTGCTGATTATTTGAAATTCATATTTAACCAAACATGCTATAGTTTATCTGGCAATTCTAGTAATATCATTCTCTACAAAATAATATAAAAATACTTTAGTGTCTCTGCTAGAAAAATTAATCAAAGAATAGTTTAGAAGAGTTTTTGTAAACTTATAAATTGTTGCTGGCTACATCACGCAAATTTTATGACTGTCAAATTTGGGAAAACCTCTATCAAGTTTCTTTCATATATGAACTATAATATTTGGAAGAATTTCTCCAAAGCTAGCTTCTAGCTTTGCCCATAATGAACATTATCTCTTCTCCCCGAGTCATGCCTTTCTGATGCTAACACCATGGGACATATCTATCTGGCAATATGCACTTTGGCCCTGCACCTAATGTCCATGGGACTGTGAACATTTTGAATCTATCCCATTGCATCCAAACCTAAAGAATCCTTAATTTAGCTGGGCATGGTAGCTCACACATATAATCCCAACATTTGGGTGGCTAAGGCAAAAGGATCACAAGTTAGAGGCCAGCCTCAGCAATTTATTTAGGCCATCAGCAACTTAAAGAGATACTGTCTCAAAATTTTTTTTAAAAAAGGTGTTGGGGACTAAGGATGTAGTTAGTTGGTAATGGGTACCCCCTGCATTCAATCTCCAGTACCAAAACAAACAAAAAAAAAGTATTCCAATTTTCCTTTCCTTATCTGATCACCAAATTATATGATCCCCCTTCAGTGCCACCTGACCAGTAGGGAAGATGGAATGGAAAGACCGAGAGGTCTTGACTGATTTTGGATAAGAGATAGGTTTGAAAACTTAACAAAATATATGATGAGACAGCTAGGATTTTTCTTTTGGGTTTGGAAGGGGAATGCAGGGTTCTAAAGCTCAAACCTGGTTAGATCCATAGTAAATCAGCTTCTGACAATAGTGTGGTGTGGTGGTGGTGGTGGTGGTGGTGGTGGTGTGTGTGTGTGTGTGTGTTGAGGGAGGGAGCCCCATTCTCCTCTTGCTCCTTTTGGATAGAGTCTCAGTTCTCTGCTGATCATTTTTTTCTCTTTGTGTCTCTGCTCTTGCCTCTCTTTTTCCTTCCTCTTCTCCTCATTTCCCTTTCTCTTGAACACCCTGTTTGTATGTCAGTGTGTAATCTTACTTTTTCTTGCAAAGAATCTGCTGGAACTTCAATGATGTTATCTTTGAAGCTTGTTTGGATTTTAATATGTCCTTTCAATGTTCCTAATGCACTAGACTGGGACCTACAAAGCTATTCCTTACTGTGGCTAGATCAGGTTGTTCCCTCTCAGGGACATTAAACTTCCTTAATAGTATTACATGCTCAGTGGCTCTATTTTAGCTAGTGGGTCTTCCTGTGGTGGGCTCTTTAATATGCTGGGTTTGACCCAGATCCAGGCATATCTTTGGGATCAACATTATAATGAAGGCTATCTGAGTCTCCAATCTCCTAGACTGTGAAACTGAGATTTTTGCATACTGTGTGGTCTGTAGACTGAGTTTCTATATTAGAAATTCATATGAGAACCCCTTGCCTTCAGAATCAGGTCTGCACAGCAGATACTTCACTGTTCCTGAGTCTATACATTTCTTTTCCCTCTTTGCATTCTTTTTCCTTCTGATAGAAGCTTACATTGTGTTTAGCCCTTGAAGTCAAATGGGCTTTCTATATGGGGAAAACCATGGGTCAGAGATGATGCTCTCAGATGTCAGTAGCTATCATCATCAGAGGACAGTGCCCTAGGAGATTGGTGCTTTCATTATGCCCACCAACATCAGATGCAGCCATGATGGCATGGGAAGTAGGAAAGGAAAAGCAGGAAGAATCAATTCCTGAGCACAGCCTTCTGGGAAACTTAGCAAGGGTATATTTTGAGAGGAGAAATTTTCTGAAGATTAACCAAGTATGGGTTCCAGGAGAAAGTAAGCATGAGCTTATTTTGTACAGAAAGACTGATGGTGACAGGAGCATTTAGGTTTTATATAGATGTGGTCTTCAATAACTAATTCCTAATGGTTGTTGCTAATTGGATTTTCAGAGACCTGCCAGAAAGGAGTTCTCTCCTCAGAGTGTTCAGTCCTAAAGCTATGTCCCAACCCTCTATTAAACTGACTAGTTCCAATGGAATGGTGCCAGAAAATTACTGGTTTTAATACCATCTCCTCTTGGTTATAGCTGTCATCGTGGGCCATAGTTTATGTACTTTAATTAAAATGGAGATGGTGTTCCTTAAACTTGAACTCTGAGGTGATTGATGCAGCTAACACTATTTTTTAAAGTAAAGTAAATAAAACTGACATTTTCAATCTTAATATATCTAGCCTAGATTACATTTCCAAATCAATCCTCTGCGTAAAAAAATAGATCTCATTGGCACACTAATTTGGGGCATCTAATAATGATTATTGCATAAAGTACCACTTTAATATTTACCAAGAGTTTGCAGGTCCTTTATCTTTTTGGTTCATCAATAGCCCAGTAAAGCACATAAGGCAAGAATGATCATGAGTCCCAGTATGCAGATGACACAGTTAGGGTTAATGAAATGAAGAATCTGGCCTGAGCTCATATACGTGTTTGGAATCTGTATTCTACTGTCTTTGTATTAGGTACTCTTATTTCCTACCTAAATTTGTTTGTGGTAATTATTCCTTATAATGATTTGTGAACTTCATTCCACTAAGGTTGGGAACACCTTTGGGAGCCAAGACATTCCTTGCATTTCATATCCATTCACCACAGGTAATGAGGAACCAGAGCACTGAATGAAGGGCAGTGGGTAGAGTTGTATTCTATTCATATTCTGTTGCATGGAGAAGACAGCCTTCCTTCTTAAGAATTTATTTCCCCATCTACAAAATAAATAAGTAAATGCCTTAATAATATTTATTTTTTTCTATTCCAGACAGAACATTCTTCTCTTGCCATCCTTTGTGCAGAATCTATATGTCTTTTATATTATCTTTGAGAGTTTTACTCTATTCCATTTATTTGCAATAGATACTTTTACCTTATTTCTACTTTCTATTTTTGAAAAATGAAATTAAATATAGTAGGAAAATCTCTAATCACCTTCATATAAAATCTTTTTATATGTCTGTGTCTCAAAAACTTTCAGGACAATCTAATTATACATGACTTATTGTCCTTATATTCCTTGTGGTAACCAATGATTAGTAACATTTTGGAGACCAATGTATCTTTATCATAATGTTTTGAATCAGATTTGGAAGAGATCCGGAAAAATTTACACTTCTAAAGATATGCCCTATTTAATTAGAAACATGTGTCACCAAAGAACAGTGAATGTCCAATGATAATTCCTTTATGAAAGACTCTTATAGGAACAAAATCATTCAACTCTCTCAGAGTTTTAAAAACTCATTAAAATAACTTATATTCATGTGAATTTTCTACCAAAAATGAGACAACTTGGTGTTGTGGAATTGAGACACCCCAAATTTATATCTTAAAGCATTAACCCCTAATACCCCGAGTACCTCAGAATGTGACTGTGTTTGCTATTAGGACCTTTAAAGGTACTTAAAACTAAGTTAAAATGGTTTTTTTTTTAGGGTGGGATTTAATTCAATTTAATTACAAGTTATTCTTATAAAAACAAGATCAATATATACAGAAAGATACCAGGGATGAACATGCACAGAGAAAAGACCAAGTAAAGAGGGTGCAAGGGCAAGTCTCTTGAGAGACTGTGGAGAAAAATCAAACCTGCCTGCACTATGACCTTGAACTGCCAGTCACCAGGGAACATGATGAAATAAATTTCTGCTGTTTGAACCACCAGGTAGAGAGGATTTTGTTATAGCATTTCTAGAAGATCAGTGCACTGGCCTTATGCATGCTTTTTTTTAATAAAAAGAGTTGGTGAAGAATTTCATTCATACTCATCTGATTGAGAAGCAACAGCTGTAACTCAGCAGTGCTGTAGCGTATGAGATGTGTATATTTCACATCACTAGACAATGCCTCTTCTTCCTTCTCATCTTCACTCTTTCCATTTTATGCCCTGGGGTCTCTCCTTAATGTTTCCCATCATTAAAACAGTGAATGATCTGAGATGATTTTTTTTATACTTATTGTATTTGTTATTTGTTGGAAGATGACTGTTTTAGTTATCTTTTTCATTTCTGTGAACAAAATACCTGACAAGAGGAGGAAAAATTTATTTGGGGGCTCAAAGTTTTAGAGGTCTAAGTCCATAGAAGACCAGCTCCATTGCTCTGGACCAAAAATGAGGCAGAACATCATGGAGGAAGAGTGTGGCAGAGGAAAGCCACTCAAGACATGACTAGGAAGCAGAGAGAGACTCCCCTCAACAAGGACAAAATATACAACCCAAAGGCACAACCACAGGGACCCACCTCCTCCAGCCATACCTTACCTGCCTACAGTTACCACCTAGCTAATTTCTATCAGGGTATCAATGCAATGATTAGGTTAAGATTCTCATAACCCAATCATTTCATCTCTAAAATTTCTTGCATTGTCTTACACATGAAATTTGAGGGAACATTTAATATCTAAACCATAACAATGATTTAGTCTGTTTCTTCTGCTATATAACAAAATACCATTGCCTGGATTATTTTTAAACAGCATACATTTGTTGCTCAGTTATGGAGGCTGGGAAGTCCAATATTAAGGTCCTGGAAGGTTTGCTATCTGGCGAGAGCTGCTCTCTGCTTCCAGGATGGTGTCTTACATGCTGCATCCTGTGGAAAGGAAGAATGCTGTGTTCTCACATGGTGGAATGTCAAAGGGGACAGAAGGATAAAAGAGCCCGGCTAGTTCCCTCCAGCCCTTTTACAAGGCACTAATCCCATCCATGAGAATAAAATCTTTGTGGCCTAATCACCTTCCAAAGTCCCCACCTTCTAATATTGTTGCATTGAGGGTTCGGTTTCAACATGAATTGTGGAGGGATCACAAACATTCAAACTATATCTGAAAAATTTGTTTTGGTGTTTTAAAAATTTTTATTTTCATGTAAATAATATTTATGTTGAGTATCTACTATGTGCCAGGTGCTGGAGATACTCTACTATGTGCCAGCTGCTGGAGTTACTCCAGGGAATGAATTAAAGCCCTTATAGGTACAGAACTCTCAATTAGAGATCAGAGGAGGACATAAAGACAAATAAAAAAGTAAGATATCCTAGTATTTAAGACAGTAATAACTATAGGGATAAGTAAGGCTGATAAGGTCTAAGGAGGCCAGGGATTAGTACGAATATAACTGGCTGCATGTGGCATAGAAGTCTCTTTCCTCTAACATAGCAAGAGGGTTCGACAATCACTGAGGCAGAAATGTGGGTTAAGAAGGAGCAGAATATAACCTAGGGCCCCTTGCAATACTGGAAGTTGAGCCTGATTATTTTATAGGATAACAGAGTGGAGAGAAGTAGAGTGTTCCAAAGTGACCTCTGTTTTCCCAAGGAAGAGGGCTAGAAGCCAGAGCTACCAAGGCTCACAGTGGCCCATTGCTTGCACTGAATGATCTGGAGTTTCTGGTTCTATTGATTTCCCTGAGTTGGATTCCCTCAGCCTTTTTAGCTGCATGCATACAGGTAGAGTCTTCAAGACCCTCCTGCCCAAAACCTGGCAGAGCATCTCAGCTCCTTCTTATCTCCTTTTAAGTCATGTTTTCATCAGTATCTGCCCATTATTTTCTAAAAATGTAATTGATATTTTCTGACAAGCTTACCACTATTTTAACCTATCATTTAACACACTCATTTTGGCAGTTGATGTCTCTAAGATATGAGATTATAGATGAGAATTTTTTTCTTCTTTTTAACTTACCTGATTTTGTACATTTTCTACCATTAACAAGTGCTACCTGTGAAAAGAAAAAAAATTCCATACATGAAAGTATAGTAGTAGATATTGAGATATCATTAAATATCACCAACTCTCTGTCATCATGATTCACTGTTTTAATTTTCTGCATTTTCTTTCAATTCTTATCATTATACATACGTATTGAAAAAGAGTTCCAGGGGTTAGAGGAATAATAAAAGCTAACAGTTTTAAGGGCCTATCATGAACTAAGTATGTATAAAGTACAGAAATCTCAATTTAATCCTTATAAAAACCTTGTAAGTCCCCATGATAAGGATGAAGAAACTGAGGTTCAAAGAGGTTGAATAACTTACCTAAAACCATACAGCGAGAGAGTATTGGAACTGAGATTTAAACATAGTAATCTGTGTTCTCATTACTCTGTGGTATGCCTGTATCATGACCCTGGCATGAAAGAATTTTGGTGTGGTAAAGACAACTTTGGGATTGATGGTCTCAGAACTAGTAATATTAAGACTCTTGTGCAAAGGGAATAAAAAACTATCAGTTGTTCCTAGACTGGCCAGAAAACTTATAGAGAGATTGAAATAGGTTTGATTTGAATGCATGCAATCTTAGACACAGATTAATTGCTCCTGGGAAAATACTTGCTATAATTGGAGGGTGACAATAAAAAAAAAGTCTTCCATGCTAGCTGAGGGAGACTCACTATACCTTCTTACAGAATCCCAAGTCTCTGTTTTAGCAAATACTTGTAATCATGCCTGTCTTTTACTACCATATTATTTGCATGAATACCTTTGTGTATTTATAGCATAGTGTTTTCCAAAATTATTGAATGAAAGAATTATATAATTGAAAGAGGTTTAGGAGGAAGAAACAAGCCCTGTCACACCTCCATGGGGACACCATTGGGAGCCACCAAGTGATGAAATAGTCATTGTGTTGGTGGATCTAGAAATAAGCATTGGCTGAGCGTGGTGATACCAGATGGGTATGAAAAGTGGTGACTGTGACAGCCATTGAGTCAGATGCAGCATCACATGGTCTTGTAGGCATCTGGCCTTGGAACATGAAACAGCATGTGTAAGAATGACAGGAAATTTTTAATATTTAATGGATCCTGTCAGGAGTGGGGGAGGAAAAAAAATGGAATATTCAACATCTCAGTAGTTCTTGTGGGTGGAAAATGCAAAGGCTGTCATTTGATTAACTATGTATGGTCTTTACACCTCAATCATAAACTATTGTTTGTGATTTGGGGAATAAAATGTAACTCATTCTATTTACAGATTTGAACTATTTATAGTTAAAAATTCAACTTTTACTTTTTAAATAATTCTGATTTGTATTTAATAATAGCTTTGTTTACACCTTTTTCATCATGTATAGAGGTATGTATTAATCTATGTCTTATTTCTATCAGAGGGAAGTAGAGATTTTATATCTAACAGTGGCCTTTCAGGTCATCTAATGCAACTCTCATTTTGCAGATGCAGAAACTTAAATCTAGGGTATGCAGTGCACTCATGTATGTTTAGTATAAATTTGCATCAAGGCAAGAAGTAGAACCCATGACTCTATCTTTCAATCCAGTGTTCTTTTCATTCTCCTGTGCTTCCCCAACCACTGGAGAAATGCCCACAAGGAGGTGAATTTGTGTAATGAACAAGTGTGGTCTCTAATTTTATTTACACCCTCAATTTTCTAAAAAGGAAAGCAAAAACTATGAAGAAAAATTATGTCAATTAATTTTTCAGCTTTCATTTTAACACTGCATCTCACAATGTGCAAGAAAGGAAGGTGGGTGGAATATTATTGACTTAAAACTATATCAATCAAATAGAGCACTATTACTGTGTGTGCTTTGCAAAGAAATTCATTGAAAAAATCCTTCTTGTTGAAACAGGACATTGGATTATGAAATTAATTATTATTTGTATAGATAAGGGAACAGCAAAATTATTATCTGTTTTAACTAACTGTTAAGCATAAAAGTACTTTTAGTATATATTTCATTAAAAAACAATTTATTGTTGAGCAAGGTGGTGCACATCTGTAATCCCAGAGGCTCAGGAGGCTGAGGCAGGAGGATTGTGAGTTCAAAGCCAGCCTCAGCAACTTAATGAGGCACTGAGCAACTCAGAGAGGTCCTGTCTCCACATAAATATTAAAAAGGGATGTGGAGGGATGTGGCTCAGTGGTTAAGCACCCCTGGGTTCAATGCTTAGCACACCCCTGCAAAAAGTATTACCATCTAATGTTACCTTGTAATTTTTAATATGTTTCCTTTTGCTTACAGATAAAATCCAAACACCTAGAATATCAACTGGTATATAGTAAGCATTCATAAATGTGTATGGAAAATTTGCTGAACATTTTTAAAGAAGTGATTACCGAATGCCTTAAGGAAGAATCTCTATCTTATGATGTTGTTTATGAAACTATGTGGCCACCCTGCTTTTCATTAGGATAAAATATTAACTTTTTTGGCTTGTTCACTTCAAGGATTTTATCTCTAAAACTTCCATTTGGAACACAAAAGAGTAGGGTATACGCATGATATTTCTTATCACGTAGAGTCTCATTTGTGCTGATACTACATAGTCTCAGTATATAAAGGGTTCAGTGTTTGGACTTCATGCAGCTCTGTGTGTGCATTTAAGTAAACATGTGAGAAAGACTTGCTATTTAAATAGCTAAGAAACCACATTTAAAATTAACTTTATCTCCAAACACTTGATTTCAAAAACCTAGTCATGAAACTCTGGCACTGGGGAAAAGAGAAATAGAGAGTAATTTATTTCCTTAACTAGATTTCATTAAATGTGACTGTTTACTTGCCTTTTCCATTTGTGATGGACTGACTTTTTAGTTATCGTTAATGGACTCATTTAAATTTTTCCCCCTATAGACCTTTAGCTGCAAATTTCTTTTTTATCTTGAATTTGCAGTAAAATATTCTCATTTTGTTAAGATAAAATGAGCGAAAAGGTACTTTATGAAAGGAGAAGTAAGGTCAACCTTTAAATGTGAGGCCAAAGAAACCAGAGAGTGGACCCAAGGAAAAAAATCACACACACGCACATAAGTAAATTACACGTCTTAAATTGGTCTGGTCTGTCATCATATAAAACCATGCTTGTGATTACATACTTGTTAGTTGTTGTTGTGGTGCTTTATGATTTCTAAGCACTTTCATACTTTATTTCACTTGGTCTTTATACCAACTCTGTGAAAGTTGGGACAGGTATTATTACCTCCATTTTTTTCAATAAAGAAAGAGGCCTTATGAAGTTATTTAAAAACAAAAAATGCCCATGGTATGATTAGAAGAATTTGTGGGTAGTTGAATCAGGACCAGGCCCAGGTTCTAGGATTCCTTTCTTAAAACTCTGTCCACAAATTGGAGGGATGATGATCCCTTAAAGATTAGGAACTCCCTTTCCACTCCTTTCTTTAAAGCATGGGTGACTCTTACATAAGAAAAATTCAGTTTTGAAACATGATTTGTGTTAGGAAAGAATGGATAGTTGTTCCTGTGTTTTCATTTTTCCTCATTTAATTGGGCCCTAGAAGAGGAAACATCTTTTTTATGAATAGTAACATTGGAAAAATCACCTGGTTATATACATTTGTACAGCCTAAGTTAAACCAAAGATGACTTGATTGGAATTTATAGATGTTTATCATGTATGAGACTCATAGTGCCTGACAAGAAGGAACCTGTCAATGAGTTTTATGGGGTTGCCCCCCAAGATTACCTAGGCCCTGACATCATAAAAGCAAGAAATCTGCACAAGTGCCTCACAAATCAATGTCCCTACCACAGTCAACTTGTGTTCTCTATTAGCTACAAGTTTTGACCCATCAACAGGATATACAGTGTGTTGCATTTGCAGAGATAATGATGGATTTGTATTCATCTTCCTTCTCTCTTTTTACCCTATAATGATTGACTGGGCTTCATACAATGACCAACCAGACTAAGATCAGCATGGAGGTAACAAGATTATGCTCAGGGTTTTTATTTTCTCAGCATTATATTTGTTTTCATTTAAACACTTTGGTTACTTTTCACATTCTCAGTCTACTTGGGAGATAGACGACTTTCCCTGGAAGGCTTCTACATTTACATGTCCTCCAATGGAATGAGCTCAAACTGATGGCCTGTCTTTGAATCCCAAATCAAACCCTAGGAGAAAAAATATTATTTGTCCAGTAAAGGTCACCATGCACCTCTGGTCCAGTTAATGAGAAAGGAACAGAGCTATGTCTTGATAATGGTAGCCAGAAATACTCCATTGGCCAGCAGGCTATCTCTGGGAAGATAGCTACCGCACTACTATGAAACAATAGTGACCGAAATTCACGTTTATATGACATTTTACAAGTTACAGAATGCTTTTGTATACCTTGTCATGTTAATTTAGTGATAAGGAGAAGGGGAGAATTTTTTCTCTGGGGGGGTTATAAAATAAATTCATAAATATCTCTAAATGAATATTGTCACACATATCTAAGAGGGTTCTCCCTACTGCATTTGTATTATGGGTTAATGAATGAATGGATGATGTTGATGATGATGATGTGTGTGTGTGTGTGTATAGGGGGATAAAACAATAAAAGAAAAGAAAAGAATACTAGTATCTTCCCAGAAAGGGAGAGAGGACTACCAAATAAAGAAAAAGGAAAGAAAATGCAAAGGTAGTCACAAACTTAAAAGTTTAAATGGTCGAGGGTAAACAGTGCTAGGACTTGGGAAAACAGGGACGTTTTCTTTCACATACCAAATGTATTTGAGTTCTGAAGCTACACAAGAAAGGGATCCCACTGAGTGCATGACTTGGGAATTCTAAGACATGAAAAGAGCCAAGCTAAAGATGGTAGAATGGGGAAGAGAGGATGCAGATGGACGCTCAAAGCTGAAGAGCAAACACAGGAAAACCCAGGGGAGAAAGACTAGAGGATCAGAGCTGAGGGCCCTGGAAGCCAGCAGGTGTCACTGATCAGGATGGAAGCCAAGCTGAGAGGTGGAGGAAAAGCCGCTCAGACATTTCCTGGGCTCAGAGCCCAGGAGACACTGTCCAAGCTAGTGGATCAGGTGGCTAACAGGGAGGAAATTCTCATTTGATGCCAATAGAAATAGGTTTGAAGTCCAAAAAAGCAAAGAATCCACTCTTACAAAGGATTGAAATAGCATTAAACCCAAGATTGGAGCTGAAATAGAAAATTCCAAGGTTAGGCTCAAAAGGGAAGATCTGCAGACAGGGAGCAGGGGTGCCTACAGGGAATTCCTGGAAGAGGTACATCAGCGCTTAACCCTCTGTTAAAGCATCAGAATCTCAGAAGATTCTGTACTTGAGATGTGAGTCTAGTTTCTATTTCATCCTCTGAAGTTTACACACACAGTGGCTGGATATTCTGTACACAGCACTTAGGTGGACACAATGGCAGCTGTACAACAGCACTGTCCAGGGCCACTAATCACAAGTGCCTACTTAAACCCAAATTTCCCTTTCTCTCCTTTTCCTTCTTCCCTCCTCCAATCCACCTTCTGTCCTCCACTACAATTATTATTGATTATTGTTTTATTAAGTGTATTATGATTATACATAAACAGGAATGAGTTTGATTGAATTGTTATATGCATGTATGAATATGGCATAATGAATCCTATTATTAGGTATAATTATAATGCACCAAGAAAAAATTAAAAATTAAAAAAAAATTAACCCCAAACTTTAATGAATTAAATAAAAACTTAAAGTCCAGTTCCTCAGTCACTTCAGCTACATTGCAAATGCTTATAGGTCACATGCAACCACCTATTGGACAGCACACACACAGAGCATTTCTATCGTTGCAGAAAAAAATCCAACTGGACAACACTGTTCTAGAGAAAAACCAAGGATCAGAGAGACTGTGAATTCAAGGTTTTTATCTGGAAGGGGAAAATTCCTCCTGCTGATTCCCAGAAGAAAAAAGGAGGAATCTTGCAGGAAAAAGGAAGCTTCCATTTTGGAGTCACCAGGTTTTGTCACAATATCATGATCCCCTCAGTTTTCCTCTGTCTTCATTCCTCTCCTCCCCTTTTAAATATTCTCCTCTGCAGAAAGCAACGGGACAGACAAAATAAACAGAGCAGGAAACTGCAGTCCCATCAGCAGGGCTTCTTTGAGGACGCAGACAGCATCATTTTTAGCGCCATTGTCTGTGGCAGACTCAAAACTCAGTGAGTTTGCGCAGACCTATTTCACAGCTCCTTAGAGATCACTGACACCACTTTTAAAAAAATCTTAGGTTCTCCCAATATGTGCTCCTGGTTTCATAAACGTTCCAGTTGACTATCCTGGTTATAATCATTTAGTTGACAGAACAACTGATCACTTCTTTTGGCCAGACTCAGTGTGTGTGGGGGGTGGGACACACAGCCATGGCCAGGATGGAGGACACTCGCATGTGCAAAATGCAGGCTATTCTGTGGTTAGAGAAACAGGGACGAGAATAATTGCCAGAAAAAAAAAAATAATATTTCCACTGACAGTTGAGGGCAGTCAGTTTCCCAGGGAGAAGCACTGGTGGCAAAAGGCTTTACACAGGAGGCCTTTGTCATTTTATGGATGCTCATCTGTCAACTGTCAGCGTGTTTCAAAGAGCCTCTGGCCATAATGTTTTCCTCTGCACCTTTCCCATCATGGTGGCCCAAATCTCCCTGACGAACCATTCGTCTTCCTATTTGCCTAGTCTGGTCACTTACAATGAGCAGAGATGTAGTGGTGATTCTACAGCTGCAAAGAGGGAGGAAGAGGGGCGGGCAGCCCCAAGGGGAGGGCTGCGAGGAGGGGGAGGCTCCAAGAAAGGGCTCAGCATCTCTATGGAAGCACTTCTGCCCCGGGAGGAGTTTTTTTGTCTGTACCGTTGTTCCTTAGGAAAAAAAGACTGAGCCAAGTGTGGGGGTGGCAGGGCAGAAGCAGGAGCCCCCCAACAAGGCCCAGTAAATCATCACACCCACACGCCCACCCCTAGGGTCCTGAGTGCTCCGCCCAGGTGATGAGATCATTCTTGGAAGTTTCAGGTGGAAATGAAGTATAATTGTCTGAGACACGTGGTACACGAAAAGTGTTATAATGATGACGGATCCAAAGTCATAATTCTGTTTGTTTTGTGGCAGGGTAAATATCATAAATATTTTTGGCAATTTGGAAACTAAAACAGTGGTTAACTGTGAACATTGTTAGTTTCAAATTCTGACTCTTTGACATGCTCCATGTGTATTCCCCAGCAAAATCTTTAGCTTTGGGGCTGGGATTGTGGCTCAGTGGTAGAGCACTTGCCTAGCATGTGTGAGGCACTGGGTTCGATTCTCAGCAACGCATATAAATAAATAAAAAGAAAGGTCCATTGACAACTAAAAAAAAATATGTTTCTAAAAAATCTTCAGCTTTTTCTCTGTGAAATAGGAGTTATAAAAATATCTGCCTTATTATTGTTTGAAAATAAATGAGATAATACAGTGAGAGTCTCTCACACTTTTGACTTGTCTAATCTGGGCTTCTTTACTAATTTCTCAGTTTCTATCATATTCCTACTCAGTCATTTCTCCTGGATTTGACTTTTCCAAACTCTCTTGTGTTTTAGTTCCAACCTCATCATGCATGGCAGGCTGGCCTCACAGACAGCAACTCCTGGGACTGGCTCTGCAGCCCCTGCAAGCTCCAATGAACAAGTGTGGGACAGATAAATGAAAAGGTGAAACGCTTCTCACATTTCTTCATTATTTCTCTTGTCAATCATCTGTTTATGTCCTTTGCCCATTTCTTCAACAGGGTTTTCTTTTTTTAAAAAAAATTATTTTTTAGTTGTAGTTGGACACAATACTTTTATTTTATTTATTTTTATGTGATGCTGAGTTTTCTTTTATATTGATTTCTGAGAAATTTTTAATGATAAATTTTAACAACAATGATAAATAAACTTATTAGAACTTTTTGATCTATTATTTTTTCTCCCATTTTCCCATTTTTCTTATATTTTAGGGTGTTTTGATGCAGAATTTCTAATTCTGAGCTGCATATGTCAATCTCTACCTTTGAAATTTCTTCTGTTTTATGTTCTAATGTCCTTCATCAGATCTGAAAAATATCTAATTTATCTTTTTCTTTTTTTAAAAATAATAATATAAAACCAACTGGTATTAAATTTTGGCTTTGTAGTGTCTGAATTATTTTTGATATATGTAGAATATGCTACTGTGGTTTTGGGGAAGTCAAAAATCAGAACCTTGTTTTCCTATATCCCAGACCTTTGGGTTGTGGGTAAAAGGTTTTGGCTTGGGCCGTTGACCACTCCCATCCAGTGGAGTTAGTGAGACAAAACAGCAGAAATAGTTTCAAAACTGCTTCATTGCTTGTGGCTATAACACGGGTGTAGGATGTCAGCTGTGGTATTCAGGGTCAGAGGCTACAGCCAAGTAAGTTAGTTTTGTGACCAGACCATGACTAGCCAAGAGTTTGCCCTTGATTAAGCTGGAGAATAGCATCCCTCTGGGGTCTCAGACCCTTGAATGCACAGTTTGGCGAGTAGACAGAGCTTTTGTGTAAGGACATAAACATGTTCTCCTCTGGGTGATGTTGGCACATAGCAGGACACACTGCTTGGGGAGCAAGAGGTGAGCTTGCCCCTGATTTTGGCCCCTGGTTATCTCCTCATCCAAACACCTATGGACAGTGAATAACATAATAGGTTAAGATAGTTTGATGGATTTCTGATTAAATGAGTGATATACCTAAAATTCTAGCACATTTCTTTTCAGTTTCAGTTATCAGAAACAGTACCTATTATTGGCAACCAAGAGCTTAGGTTGCAGTAATATTGATCCAGCTGTATGCCCCCACCTCTCTCTATCTCTATCTATCTATCTATACACATACACACACACATTTTATTACTCAAATGGAACTGTTAATTCCTCAATCTAAAAACATTTATTTTAGTATATCTTTTTCTCTTACAGTCCTGCAGTTCTGAAATCCCATCTTTATTCCAAACTATTTTTTTTAATACTCTAAGATATTCCTGTGGAATTTGTTCTTGACTCATTTCTCTATATATTCTTGCTCTGGTTGGTTCTCCTCCCTCAGCCCACCTTTGGGAGACCCACCTAAGGAACCCACCTCTGAGACAGGAAGGATAGGAAGTACAAATGGATACAGACAAATGAATGCCTTGGAGAAAAGAAGGAAGGCAGTTCCAGCCTGATAGTCTCCTTTTGCCGTGAGAAATGGGAACCTTGGGCAAGAAGAGCTGGCTGACTTCTAAACACAAGCTGACCTTTGGGGAGAACCTTCAAAGCCGTGATGAGCTCTTTTCTTTGCACACAGATCCATTGAGCTCAGGATTGTGCCTTTCATTATAGTCCTGCAGAAATCTGTAGTTGCTTAAGCCACAAACAAGTAAAACTGTTAACTATGACAGAACCTGAGTGATCTATGTTGGTGTTTATATAAAACAAAATTTTAAATAGATGGGAAATGTCATGAAACTCCCTGCCAATGTGCTGTCATATTAACTTTCAGCAAACTTAATGGCCAAAGACCAGTCAGGACACAGCACACGTCATGTCACAGGCTGCATCTTCTTGGCTTTTTGGCTTGAATGCAAGTGAGCTGTGGTGGGAAAGTAGCTTCAACTTGCAGGAACTAACTTTGTTCTCAGTGAGCACATTGAAGTTTGTCCTCGTTTGAACTAGCATGAAGCATAAGCGTTCCCCAGAGCTTGCAGGCAAGGCTTCACAAAGCCGTGTGTACAGAGTCACAATGCCTCTGGAGCATTGCTGCATCCTCTGTTGCCAGAGGCGCAAATGTTGATTTTCCCAATGCAAAAATAAATAAGAAAAAGAGAAAGACAAAAAAAAAATGCTACTACACACTTACATCTAAACTGCTCAATGGTCTTGAGTATTTGACTAGCCCAGGCAGCAGAATAGAGTGTTTAAGAGCAAGGATACCAGAGACAATCTGTTTCAATTCTAACTCAGTAACTTCCCAGTTTTCCTGGGACTTGATTTTCTTGTTTGTAAAATAGTTGGATTTAAAGCTAGATCAAGCTCTTGGGACTGTGCCTTAAACATAAATGCTATATGAGTGCTAGCTGTTCCTCCAAGCATGACACAGGTAGGGCTGGGAGTTTGTTCATGCTACATCCTTTGATTCTCTGAATGAGAACCCACAGTAGTCAGCTCTGTGAGGTCTGTGCAGACTCCTGCCTGGTGAGTCTCTTAAAATCCCTTTCTGCGTGAAACACTGATGACAGGAAACCTTGATGGACTCTATTCTCCTCTTTAAACCACCATTGGCAGATCAGAATATGGAGTTTTCTTTTCTGTAAAGGACACAATTTTAGGATCACAAACTGGGTGTGTTCTTAATAGACTATTGACCTTGTTATCTAGCTTTGCCAGAAAGAGGAACTAACTTAAAGATCAATTCCACCAAAACCAAAGTCACTATTATTGGCACATTCCCTTCAGCTTCAATTTTCTAGTCCTTTGCAGCAACTCACTTCATTTAGAAAAGCAAGACAAAATTGTGTTGCTTATTTTGTGTGGAGGGCACAAGAAGTTACACAGGAATTCAGTGGAGATTATATATGACTTGAGTGCTTTACTAAGATTTTTAATGGTGAAGATGACAAAAATCAGTTTTTTCTTGAATTGTTCCATTAAAATTCTAACCACCTGCACTCTTTGCCAGAGGACATTGATGTTTTTGTTATTAATTTGGTGCATTTAGGTAGATTTAAAGAATTACTTCCTGAAAAGAATTTTGAAGGCGCCTGGGATGCCATCTTCAAAGGGAGATGAGATGGCCTCTATCCAAGTCTGTTTAGCTTTTATTCACCTACCCCCAGATCAGCTGACTTTTCCAACTTACAGCTCTGTACTTCACTTGCCACATAAAATAACTGCCCTCCAAGGACTTGTTAGGAAATATATTCTTAAAATCTCTGCAAATCAACAGCTATTTAAGTCTCTTGAGTGCAAAAATATTGGTCCTGTTGATTTGGACTCCAGGATATCTCTCCAATCCACAGAACCTGCCATCTTTTCTCTCCATGTTTATTCCTATCCTACCCACCAGTCTCCACATCTCGAGCAAATTTTTAAAATACAGATCTGATTAGGCCACACTCTTGTTTAAAAGCCTTCAGTACCTTCTGACTATTCTTAGGTTGAAGTGTGAAATTCTCTTTGTATTCCACAAGGAATGGCATAGTCTGGCTTCTGTGTTTCCTATTTTTATCTTTTTTTAAATTTTTTTTTAGTTGACAATGTATTTTTCACTTTATTTGTTTATTCATATGTGGTGCTGAGGATCAAACCCAGGGCCTCACCCATGTTAGGCAAGTGCTCTACCAGTGAGCCACAGCCCCATTCCCTGTTTTATCTTAATAGTACTTTTCCTGCTCTCCAGCCACCAGTCATCCTGGGTTCCTCCCCCTCCACTCAAGTGGACCCCAAAACCTCTGCCATGGCGCCTTCATGTGTGCCTTTTGCCCTGCTGACTTCATTCCTCCTCACCCCACTCCACTCCATTATCCTCTCTCTCCTCTTGATATCACAGCCACCATCCATGCCTACAAAAATCCTACTTCCCTTTTGTCTCAATTAATTGTCACTTTCTTGATATTTCCATTAGCCTACTTATAATAGTTAACTGTATTTTAATTTTTGAGATTATCTAATAAACATTTGTCATTCTTTTCCTCAAATAAAGACAGTCGAAAAGACTGAACTTAAGGACTCCATCTCCTGAGCTTAGCATTGTGCTCTGAACATAGTAAGTATTCAATAAATGTGAAGGAAGAAAATGATTGCCAAGGATGGGCAGTTCTTCCATTTCTCTGGGTATTCCAGAATCTATTCTTGAATAAAGTCAATTAATAAGAGATATTTATACCTGGAATATTAAATATAGCCTCTCACTACTCCAACCTACCATATAATTATTTTAACTTAAATATGCATTGGAATGATTTTACTAGCTTATAATGGAATACAGGATATAACCCTATAAAAAAAGTATTTGTCATAAAGTGAATTGCAAGATTATCCATTCTATAAGGACATGGGGAATAGGACTCTCCATAACAGTCATGGCTCTTTAAAGCCACAAGTTACTTTTTTATCTTATGAATACTACAAACAGCAAAGTTAATAGCATCTCCTTTACGCTGTCAAACTGGTGACCCACTTTTGGCAAATGTATAGAATTTCATACCATACTTTTTATTTTACCTAGTAAATTTATCATGGTCAACATCTTACTTTCTACTACTTTTTATTTTGTCTCTGTTTTCTCACCTCTTTTGAATTTGTGTTACCACATACATCTTCGTAGTCCACCTTAAATCCTTTCCATGCTGAGATGGGGTTATAAACAAACAAATAAGAAATGTGTAATCTATACTTCTCAGAAACACTTTTGTGCATGTCCCTGGAGGTACCAGAACAATTGTGAAAATAAGGCCAAGGAGTTCTTTTCAGTTTCCTCTATAGCCACAGAGAACCGCTTAGGGCCCACTGAAACTGCTCCCTAGTTGGAGTCGGGTTGCTTCTTTAGTAATTCCATTCATAAATACACATTGGCTGTGTAGCAGAGCTCTCGAAATCTTGATAATCAAAAGCTTATTGTGTGTTTGTGAAGCTTGAAAGGGAAATTGAAGCTAATACCAAGGGAGAGTAGAATAAAGTTAAGATGTTTTCCTTCAAAAACAGCAGGAGGTCATCTAAAGTATAATGTGATGCACAACTTTTAACTTTACAAACCCTTTGACTTTTTCTTCTCTTTTTGTTTTGCATTTAGTAATAAGTTTACTCTGTCACCCATAATTATATAAGGGTTGTCCTGGTGCTTTATGATAGAATAGGCATGTTTGGCATTGTGAATTTCTTATCTAAGATATGTTACAAAAAATTAAGAACTCAATATTTTTACACCTCTGCTACTTATTTATCTCCTCCCCTTCCCACACCCTGTGTGATTGTGAAATATAAACAGAATCACCATAGTGAAAAATGGCCAGTTAGAAAAGTAGAGAATAGGAAACTACATAGTCACTGGTTATAGCATCAGTGAAGTTCCTCTGGACAAGAATTGTAAAGAACATGCTTTGGTGAGCCTGTCTGGTTGCCTCCTCTTTGATCTCTTGGGAAGTTCTCCTTGAACCTTTGTCCTTGGTTATCCCTGGTTCTGCACCATGAGACTTTCTTCTGTCTCCATTCTCCTCCAAGGCCACATCTGAGGTCCGAATTGTACCAATGCTTTTCTTTGGGGTTTCACAGTTTTTATATCCTGTTTCCTGCTGGCACAGATTTTAGAGCCCAGGGATTACTTCAGGGGCTGGCCAGATTTCTGTAGACCAAATTTGTGGTTTCTTTGGCCATACAATCCCCTCAGAAACTTTATACGCTTTTGATCTGTTTGTGCCCAAGCTGTTCCATGTGTGGATAATCCTAGACGACAATTTAGTCTTGATACAGTTTTAAGTATAAAAGCTCCTAGCTCCTTGCAGTAACCTGAAGACCCCCTCCTTGAATTGAAATTTACCTCTTAACTGACTCAATTATTAGAAGAGGCTTGAAAACCATGTTGGACATAGTTTATCAGTAATTATTATTATTTTTTAAATTTTTTATTGTTGGTTGTTCAAAACATTACAAATTTCTTGATATATCATATTTCACACTTTGATTCAAGTGGGTTATGAACTCCCATTTTTACCCCATATACAGATTGCAGAATTACATCAGTTACACATCCATTGATTTACATATTGCCATACTAGTGTCTGTTGTGTTCTGCTGCCTTTCCTATCCTCTACTATCCCCCCTCCCCTCCCCTCCCCTCTTCTNTTTCCATTTCAGAGGATTTGTCGCTGGTCTATCAGTAATTAAATGGTCATTGCTTCTTACCAATGAATTTATTTAAGATTAAAAATACAATACATTTAGAATTTTTCATTCCTGAAAGATCCTGAATTACTAGGTCCTCAATTATTTCTCGGCCACAAGCTAAGAAATGTTCATTTATACTTCTAATTGCTGATGAGCCTGAGTTTGTCTTTCTCCTTTGGGACTTTGCTAAAAGTGGCATGAAGTACCCAATGTACATTAACATGCTGAATTTTCTTGATCGTTAAAATTCAGGCAGTACATGGTATGCTTTCCAAAGGTCTGCTGGAATATTTTTCAATATTTTGCTAAATGCATACTACACTTCCAAATTCATTAAGCCAATGACTGCTTTTGGGTCCTGCAGATACCAAATTAGGTTCAGCTGAGAGTGACAAAAAATTCCAAAATAATGATATCTTAAATAACACAGTGTATTTTTCTCATCTGTGTATAATATCTGAGAGTAAACAATCTAGAATAGCATGATAGTTCTGTTCCTTAAGTGCTTAGAGGCCTGGGTCCCTTCCAACCAATTGTTGTTTCCCCTAGGATATTGTCCCTGTCCTCATGGTCCAAGGCAAAGTACATGCCATCAAATCCACAATCCAAGCCACTGCACTTTCAACAAAGTTCCACAAGGACAAGGAAGAAATGAAGATAAACCTCTTCTCCAAAGTGACATAAAACACCAGAATTAACTCATGTGGCTACACCCAGGAACAAATTAAATCTTTATTTAGGGTATTTATGTACTTAGCAAAAAACCAAATGTTTTGTTGTTGTAGAAAAAAAAAAATGAGTCTGGGCTTTGGGACACGATGGGAGTTGTTGCTCACAATTGATTGGATTCAAGGGTAACAGGGATCAAACACCGAGAGACCTAAATGTAATGTTCTCAAGATGCACCCTTTGTCCTAATGGGCAGGAGCCCATGTAGACAGATGGTGTATAGAAATAATGAAGCAGTGGTATATGAGAATAAGAACTAGAGAATCCAAAGAGTGTGCTAATTGGATATGCCATCTTATGGCCCGAGGTCTTGGAGACTCAGTGGAAATCCTGATGAGATTCATCAAATTTTCCTCTGTTGGATCTATCATGTAGAAATAAAATATGCAGTTTTTAAAAGTTTATTAAGAAGCTCTGAACAGTGTGGGTAACAGTAGTGTTTCCTTTGGAGGAAAGTTGACTTTGGAAGAGAATGAAAGCTTTACGAAGACTAGAATGGAGTGGTAGATTGTTTTCTCTAAAAATAAAAAGTAAAGTTGGAGGGGAAACAAAATGTGCAGATCTGGTCAAAAGGTTAGAGTGATTGTGAGAATAAAGATCAGACAAAACTGGAATTCTTGCCAATTAGAGGACAACAGATATAACAGAAAGGAGACCAACTGGGAGAAGAGAATGTTAAAGAGCAAATTTGATGAGAATACTTATGTCTTCACACACACACACACACACACACACACACACACAGCTGTACTACTGTGGACAAGTGTATACACAAATATTTAGAAGTAAATATTCTGAGTTAAACTGTATACATGATTTTTTTTTTTTGGGGGGGGGTACCGGGGATTGAACCCAGGGGCATTCAACCACTGAGCCACATCCCCAGAACTCATTTTTTTTTAATTTAAGATGGAAACAATATCTTTTTACTTTATTTATTTATTTTTGTGTGGTGCTGAGGATTGAACCCAGTGCCTCACATGTGCTACGTAAACGCTCTAGAGATGAGCCACAACCCCAGCCCCTATATACATGATTTTATAGTTTTTATGGTTGGAAGTTTTAGAATAGTGACAGATCATGTTATTAAAAAGATTTACTTTTTTTTCAAAAGAAACTTGTCTGATAGAGGAGATATGATAGTAACTGAAATGATAATAAGAATGTGATCAAAATCCATAACTGAAATGATGGACATTTCTTACAAACCTCTCAAAAAGAATACAATACAAATAGAAGGATTGAAGAAATGGGGCATAGACATTGATAGACATAGATTATAGATCTATGACATAGACATAGATATAGATCAACGACTTCCAAATTTTCCAGACTTAAAGGAACATTTAAAAATATGGTAGCTGGTGTTGTGCACCTATAATTTCAGAGGCTTGGGAGGCTGAGGCAGGAGGATTATAAGTTCAAAGCCAGCCTTAGCAACTTAGTGAAGCCCTCAGCAATTTAGCAAAACTTGTCTCTAAATAAAATACAAAAAAGACCTGGGGTTGTGGCTCAGTGTTTAAGTGCCCCTGGGTTCGAATCCTTGGTACCAAAACAAAACAAAACAGTACTGATTTCAGGGCCTCACCCAAGACCTGCCAAACCATAGCCTAGTACCCAGGATTCAGGAAACTGTATTTATAATGTTAGAAACCACTCACCCTCTGATTTTTCATCCTGAAACTGGCATTTGGGAACTATAGCTACCACAGACACTCAATGAGATCAATGGAAGAACACTACCTTCTTAAAGCAGATCACAAAAGTAGCACAGAGATCAAGTCTAGAAGGGCTGGGGGTAGCATCCGGCCTCAAAACCCACCAGCTGCACGTTTCCTTTCCAGACTTACCTTGAAGCAATGTCACCTCCTTGAATGTTGAAGAAGGAATGAGGGAAACGTGTACCTGGGTTTTTCTGCCTCCTTCCAATTTCCAGGCTCCTATCATTGACTGAATCTAAAGGAAGCCAAAGTTTCAAGAGCTTGTGATGTGCTCCATCCAGCTCAGGCTTTGGAGAAGAGATCAGGTAAAGAAAGAGTGGTCTGGAAAGGACACATGGAGATTTCAGAGGCACTGAAGGAGTAGGAACTAGCCAACCTAGCACCAATATTACAAACTTGAGTGATCATTCTTGATATCACAATCAAACTTGCCCCTTCACCCATTACAAAAAGTCTTCTTATAGAAGCTACATTGCCATTCACAAAGATGGAGCTGGTCTGGCTAAAGGAAAGAAGAACATGCTATTAAAAGAAAGTGAAAGGGTTGGGGATGTAGCTCAGTGGTAGAACACTTGACGAGCATGCATGAAGGGTTCCATCCCTAGTAGCACCAAGAAAGGGGGGCCAGGAGGTATGATGAGACAGGAAACAGGCACAGGGGCTACTACAAACACTTTCACTTGAAATGCAGCTCTCACTCACTCTCTCAATGGCCTCTCAACCAGTCAGTGCTATTTTGGTTAACAGATCACACTCAGAATACTCTGAGAAGGATAAGATGAACCTTTATCTTACAGAATAAATGATGATCAGAACAGATAGAGGGAGAGGGTACAGAAAACTAGATTAGGCCCATTTATTAATCTGAGGTTCAACCTTTCTTTTGACACACAAGCATTAATCTTGAGCAGAAAGGAACAGAAAGAGTTTATTTCACTTTTATTTGCTGGTATTTCCTTAAAGCCAGGCCCACCGCTGTCTTGTTGAGACAAAATGGGTTTGGTAAAATAACCAGGGAGTCAGTTCTAGCTCTGAAAAAAAGTGTTTGGGTAGAGTGAGAATTATAAGATCTGAAGGTCGGACATAAGGGGTTTCATGAACATAAACCAAGTGCCAAGGATTAGAGCAGTCACGTCATCTTCTCTGGCTTTCAGCAGAAGCAGTCACTGTGAGTATAGAGGTCCTGAACTAAATGTCCTCAGTTTTTCAGACAGTACGACAAGCAGAATTTGATGATGACATGGGACAAACGTCAGACAATATCAAAAGACATTTCTTCGAGAACATTTCTTACAAAGAATTAGCACATGCTGTCTTTTCAAATTTACTAGTCTTATCTTTATGTGTACTTACCATAATTCTAGATTCATAGAAAGAAATTAATAAGTCCTTTGTCTTTGTTGTTTATTTGATTGAAATTTACCAATGTATAAACACAATGCTGTGTTGATATTTATTCACCAAATATGTATCACTTCCTACTATATGGCTAGCACTGTGCCTGGCTAGGTACTAAAGATAAAATAAAGAAAAGATGACATTATCATTGCTCCTCTCTGGGGGCTACATTCTAAGGAGTGAATAGGGTAATAATCAAATAGTCATTGTTAGGATTAGAATCTGAAATGTCCCCCAAAGGCACATGTGTTGAAAGCTTGTCCCCAAGGCAATGATGTTCAGAGGTAGGATTTTGAGGAAGTGATTCAATCATTAGGATTAATTCATTAATGGATTCATAACAAAATGGACTATGGGGAGGTTGTAGAAACTGTAAGAGGTGGGGCTTAGTTGGATAAAGTAGGTCACTGGGGGCATGCCCTGGAAGGATAACTGTCTCCAGCCCCTTCTTTGTTCTCTTTCTTTCTTTGCTTTGTGGCTGTCATGAGGTAGGCAGTTTTTCTCTGACACACTCTTCCGCCATGATATTCTGCCTTGCCTCAGGCCCAAAGCAATGGAGCCAGCCAGCCATGAACTGAAATCTTTAAATCCGTGAGTCAACATGAATCTTTCCTCCTCTAAGTTGTTTTTCTCAGGTATTTTATCACAGCAACAAAAAGCTGACCAACACAGTCATGCAGATTAATATGTAATTACAAATTGTGACACAAGCCATGAAAAAAAAGTGAATTAGAAGCTTTCAGTTCCCTTTTCACTGCTGTGACTAAAAGCACAATTTTAGAGGAGAAAAAGTTTATTTGGTGCTCACGTTTCAGAGGTTTTTCTGTAGAGGACCAACTCCATTGCTCTGGGCCGGAGGTGAGGCAGAATATCAAGTTGGGAGAGTGTGGAAAAGATCATTTTTCACATACCAGGAACAAAATGCATACCCCCAAAGGTGGCCCCCAGTGACCTACCTGCTCCAGCCACACCACCTTACCTGCTTAGAGCTACCACTCAGTTAATCCCTATAGCGGATTTCTTGTATTATCTTACAGATGAGTTTTGGGGGGACACCTTATATTTGAGCCACAACAGTGATTTTTAACAGGAGGCCCATAATTTAGTAAGGGATCAGGAATATCTTCTCTAGGAAAGTTATATTTGAATCAAGATGTGAAGGGTAAGTAAGAACTCCTTGAGAGAAGTATGTTTCAGATCTTTAAAAATTCAGAAAGAATAAAGTTCCTGAGGTACAAAGAAACACGGTATATTCCAAGAGGGCTGTATGATGGTATCCAAGGGATCAAGGAGGAGCAGGAGAGAGGTGAGGCCACAAGTGGTCACCAATGAGATCATGCAGAGCCTTCTGGGTCTCACTTAAAATCATTTATTCAAAGAACAATGGAAATCATAGCTAGAAAGGATCACGCTTGGAGCTGTTTTATAACATCATCAATTTGGGGATTGGACAAAGGAGAGCAGAAGAGAATGCTATCCAGGAAAGAAATGATGTTAGTTTGGAGTAGAGTGGGGATGGCTGAAGCTGGAGCAAGGGAAAGGAGCTGAGAAATGTCAGAGGCCTAAACTGATGGTAGTGGGCAACATATCAGGTGTATGTGTTTGCATGTGTGGGGGACAATAGAGATGGAGCTCTCAAGAGCAATAGCTTGTCCCCTGCTTTTGTAGATGAAGGGTAGTGCCATTAATTTTTTTCGAGATACTATTGGGAGAGGGCCAGAGTTAGAGGAAAATCATGAGTTATGTATGTTTGGGTCTGTTGATTCTGAGGCACCTTAGAAACGTCCAGGTGGAGATGCTGAGGAGGCATTTGGCTCAGTGGAAAGGCCTGGCATGGAGTGGAAGAACGGTACTGGCTTCCCCAAACCCACTTGCAACTCTTTTATCTTTTGCCAGCTTCTACCTTCAGTCTCTTCTGAATATAGCAATGGTCATGGGACAAAGATCCTGGCCTGTGTGACCAAGGTTTGAGTTTGTTAAGCCATTGTTAGAAATCTTTTTTTTTTTTTCCTGAGACAGGGTCTATCTCACTTCTGCCTTATTCTGTCTCCTTGAGTATGAATGAGGTTCCTGGAGCTTCAGCAGACATATTGGTGCTGGGGGAGAACAGGCAAGAGAATCACAGACACTTCAACCATGATGTCATGGAACAGGCGAAACATACCTGCGAAAGCTATTCCAGACTTTATGAAAGTAAAGCAAAAATATATATGTCTTTCAGCAACTCTGTTTCCTATTAGTTACAGAAAACGGTCATTTCTAACTAACATAGGTACAGTTATAAATTTGACAATCTGAACCATATGGATGATAACTTGGAGACAGCGGCCAGAGGAAGGCCCAGCACAGATCTTGAAGAACAGCGAGAGCAAAGAAAAATAAGTAAAGAAAGATAATCAAAAACAAGAGACTGAGAAAAGAAATAAGGGAGGTAAGAAAATCAGGAGAGTGTGTCAAACGGGGATAGTGGTGGAAAACAGTGCTAAGAAAAGAAACTAATGAATGGTGTTGAGATGCTGCTATGAGCTAAAAATTATCCACTGTGTTTAGTGACAGGAAAGTCACCAGTGACTATGGTGAGAGCTATCTCAGTGGAATTATTAGAGTGGGTTACATAGAAAAGATAGGCTGAGAGAAGGAAACAAAACCTACAAATTACTCTTTTGAGGGATGCAGAAAAAGAAGATGAGTGAGTAGCAAAGGGAAGGTGAGTGGAGAGGTTTTAGTTTGTTTTACAAATGAGACACTGGTCGAGCTTAAATGTGCAGGGGGGTGATCATCCAGAACAGATAAACAAGAGAGAAAGAGGTCATTGACAGCATGAGATTCCCAAGGTGAGAGAAACTGGGTATCACAGCTCAGGGAGAGGAATTGATTTTTAATGTAGAAAAAAGGAATCAGGGAGTAGGAGGACGGGAGGAGTTGGTGACATTGGCCAAACTGTGATGTTATATTTGCTTACATGAATATATAACAACAAAAAATCCCACCATTCTGTACAGCTGTGATGCACCAATAAAAAATGTGGAAAGCAAAAAATATGAGACTCTGTGAGAAACAGATGAAATCTGACCAATAAGACACCCTAAATACAGCCAGCTTCTTTAGGAGGTGGGCGCTATTACTTATTGGAAATATTGAGTATATAATTTACTGTATGAAACCAGGGACCTCTGTAACAAGGAAGAGAACTTCTGCGGTGATTTCAGGATATGCAGGACAAAGACAGCCAACCTGCTCTGTCGCTGCCCCAGGATGGATGTGGCACACCCCAGGCTCTCGCCTTCAAGCTTTCTGCTGTGGAATATCCTACTCTGCCACGGAGTAGCCAGTCTCACCTTGCACTGGGAATCCAGCCCTCGGTCTGCACTTGGTGAGTGGGATGGTCAGTTTTGTGTGTCAGTTTAGACAGGCAACGTCTGAGTATTTGACCACACACCAGTCTAGGTGTTTCTGTGAAGATGTTTTATAAACGTAATTATAGTCTGTATTCAGGAGACTCTGTGTAAGGGAGATGTTCTTAGATAATCTAAGCAGACTTGATTCAATCAGTTGAAAGGCCTTAAGAGCTGAGCTGAGGCATCCGGGGATAAAGAAATTCTGTTTCTGGGCAGCAGCTCCAATCACCAGGCTACCCTTTCTGACAAGCTGACCTGTGGATTTTGGAATTTCCTATATCCAGCCTCTACAATGGTGGGAGCCAATTCCTTAAAATAATATAATACAATATAAACACACACACACACACACATACATACACACATATACACACACACATACACACATATATATATATAGTTGTTTTTAGATATACATGACAGTAGGTTATATGATATATTATACATATATGGAGTGCAACTTATTCCAATTAGGATTCCATTCTTGTGGTTGTACATGATGTGGAGTTACACTGGTTGTGTATTTCATATATGAACACAGAAAAGTTATGCCCAATTCATTCTGCTGTTTTCCCCATTCTCATTCCCTCTCCTTTCCCTTCATTCCCCTTTGTCTAATCCAATGAACTTCTATACTTAGCTTCCTTGCCCTCTCTTGTTGTGGATTAGCATTCACATATCAGAGAGAATATTCAACCTTTGGTTTTTTGGAACTGGCTTATTTCACTTAGCATGATATTCTCCAGTTCCATCCATTTACCAGCAAATGCCATAATTTCATTCTTCTTTATGGCTGAGTAATATTTCATTGTGTATATATTGCCACATTTTCTTTATCTATTCATCAGTTGAAGGGCACCTAGCTTAGCTATTGTGAATTGAACTGCTGTAAATATTGATGTGGCTGCATCACTGTAGTATGGTGATTTTAAATCCTTTGGGTATAAACCAAGGAGTGGGATAACTGGGTCAAATGGTGGTTCCATTCCAAGTTTTCTAAGGAATAGTACACATATGTACTTATCTCCTTATAACATATTATATAGACTTTTTAATTTATAGGTTATATATATAACAAATATGTATAATTCCATATAGATATAGATATAGATCTTCCTGTTTCTTTCTCTGTTTCTGGTTGAATACAACCAGAATTAGCATATCACAGTATAGGATCTACCCTCCAGTGTTAGAGCAAGCTGATGTGTCAAAAAAATACCAATTGTGTGCCTGTCCCTCAATGGCAAAAAGACAAGATGATCATGTAAAACACTAAAAACACCTGTGTCCAGTACGAAAATTAGATTAAAAATACCAGAACTACTCAGCGCTCATGTGCTGGGCTCCTTTTCCTCTAGTAGTTGCACTTATAGTGTCAGAAGATCTGTAACAGCAGATGTGTAAATAGGGGCAGGTGAGTGGTCATCTGCTCCGGGATAAGAACTTGAGCATCCTTCTTGCCCTATGGCCTCTTCCTTCTCAGGAGAGGCTGAAGTACTTAAAACCTTGCTAAAACCTCTGCCCCCCAAAATGTCATGACTTTTTACCTCCCTGATCTCCCCTTTGTAGACATACTTGTATCTTTCCTGATACATTCTACCCAGTTGCCTGAGAGCATCAAGGCCTGGGCAACTTTTTACTTCTTTCCCTGGCCCTTGCATATCTGTTCCTATTTCCCTCTGAGGCAGTGTAAACCAACTTGATGAAGACAATGATTTCCCCCTATTTCTTCAAAGCCTGCCAAAACATTTTTTGAGAAATCAGTACTGTGGTCCTAGACAGGCAGAGTTGTGAATAATTGAGGAATATGCTTCCATGGTCCGAATGTGACTCTTAGACTGGCCTATTATTAATCTTATGGGTAGTAATTAGACTCTGTCATACAATCCCTACGACTTTTACTTTTGAGTTTTCAGAATCAGAGTGAATTTTCAGAATCAGATTGTTTACAACAGGCTGATGTCTTTCCATTCAATTTGCATATGATTAATTTCTACAGTCTTTATAAAAATGGTGGGCACTTTGAGAAAAAACTTATTAGCCCCATACTAGGGATGGGAAATAAAGACAAAACTTAGGCAGGTTGCCCAAGGTCACGTCCTAGTAAGATATGCAGCCCAGGGATGGGTCCGACCTGTCTGACCTTACACTTTGTGCCTTCCATCACATATCAATCTCTCCTTCTTTAACAATTTGGTAAATTCACAGTGAGGTAATTTTGAATCAACAAACTCTTTTTGAACAACAAAAATATATTTCCTCTTGGAGTCCTCTCTAGTATGATACATCCATGTATCCAAACATGTCGAACCATGTTTTCATTCCTGAACTCTATTTTGTTCTTTATCTGGTCCAAATATATCAGATCTTTCTAATTTCTACCCCTGGTTCCTTATGCACTAGGCCCTACATTCGAAAGATAGTGTATGATACTTTGAATTTCAAATCATTCATCAGGATGATAAGTACTTTCAATGTAGGGAAAAGAATCACAATTTTGGTCATTATTTTTCATAGTTGATGTTTCACTTTAAAAATCACTTAACCATTATAAAACACTTATTCTATTTATGACTTTTACATACATATTGTACATGATTTTTATATGATCTTGCAATATCTTTAGGAGTTCAGTTGGACTGATCTTATTATTTCCATTTTGCAGGCCAAGAAATTGAAATTTAAGTAATTTACAATTTTCTGGCAAAATACATTAAGTATATGAAAATTATCCCACTAAGGTTCATTCCCTGAATTCATAGAATTGAATATATGCAAGTTTAATGCAGAAATAAAGCCATTCAATACACTCAGATGAAGTGGACAACAACCAGTTGAAATGAGTGTAAATAGTCTCTGAGAGCAAAATATTAACTCTCCAATTAGAACAATCTGAATTTGATTGAACTAGATTACACAGCCTCAAGTTTTTCATACTTAGACTATATCATTTGGCCTAAATTCTTAGATGATTCTGCACACTTTTGTGAAAGTATGTGTGGGGAGAGAATTAAATTTAGTATGCACAGATTTTTTTTTTCAAAAAGTAGTGAGAAAATGTCATCAGGTAAAGGAATATTTAGAAATTCTCAGTTTCATTTCATTCTTCATTTTCTTTACATAACTAACCCCCAGTGCTGTGAACTCTGTGCACACACAAACCTACACACACACACACACACAGACATACTCCATAAATAACACAACTATGGTACTGCACTGAAGGACAGTAGGAAAGCTCATTGGCTTCTTGGGTGTACTCTCCATAGAGTTGCTTTGTTGTTGTTGTTTCTGAGGAAAAGACATTTATATTTTCCTCAGTCCAACTTATTGAAGGTATTAATTTAAAAATATCATTAAGGACACTGAGTGTCTAGAAGAATTATGTGCAACCACTAAACACAAAGCATTCAGAGTTTGCTGAAGACCTTTGAAGCAATGCAATGCTTATGCAGAGACTCAGGGCCTGTGGCATGTTTCTAGACTATTTTAGGTGTAGATAGGAGCACGTTTTTGTGCTGGAGTCTCTGTATGCCTGTGTACACCCCACTTTCTTAACATCTGTGTGGATAACATTATTTGGAGCATGAAGATAGTTGTTGTGACCTACTTTATTGAAGCTACTTCTATAATAAATGTTAGGGTCTTTTGATTTTGGAAAATTTAAAAAAAATGGAAAGAGAAAAAAGTAGAAGAAGAAGAAACAAGAAAGAAAAGAAGAGAGTAAGGAACGGGAAGTCACCACCTCTTCAGTTTGATCCGGATATTCAACAAAAAAAAGTTCAAACCCCAAACCCAACAACCAAGAAAAACTCCAACAAGACAATAGATATTTTAAGCTGAAAGTGTTCCAGATCCCTCTGACAAAGAGCCTCCCGAGGATTACAATGTAGTCAATGTTGCTTTAATTAAATTTAATGCTGTGTGAAATGCACTCCAAGAAACTTTGATGAATGACTGGGGCAATTCACGGAGCTCACTAAAGGGCATCCAGCCCTTGCCGGGGTGTCAAGCCACGATGAATTGGTTAGTACAGGCATGTTTATAGACTGCCTCGGGAACCTTGTATCTGTGTGGTAATGTCAGAGATAATGTTATGATTCGCTGGACCTGAGGGGGCTTTGATGACACGGTTAATGAGATGTCCCAGAGAGCGTCCCAGCAGGTTGTGCTCAGACCTCCCACATCAAACGAGGCGGCCCTGCCCCTCCAGATTCGCTGCCCTCCAAATCCCTCCACTGGGCCTTTCTTTCCTCAGGGTCTTTCCCCTCTATTCTTTCTTCTTCTTCTTTTTTCTTTTTTTTAACTTCTTGGTCCACATTCACTTTGTCTGGCTGTTGAGATTCAAAAGTTGTTAGTTTTTAATTTGGCTTCTTGTTGACCTGACAGTGAACAAAAGGTTTTCTGGGATTGTGTAGAAACTGGAGGGGGGGAAAAAGATTCTGGGGAAAAGGTAAAGGAAAAAAACAGAAAAAACGGACTCATGGCTGAGAAACAAAACCACCCTACTTAAAAAAAAAATGCTTTCTTCTGGACTTTGATGGTAAATTGTTGTCATATCGCTGCAGGCTCTCTCTGATGTGATGGAGGAACAGGAATTTCATTTGCTTTGGTCATATTTTAAGAAAAAATTGGAAAGTCAGTTAATAGAAATTAAAGATTATTCAAAGTAAGCACATAAGCAACCAAGTCACTTATGAGGGACATGGTTGTGTTTTTAACGGTTTTTCTCCTCATTAGAATTGTGTGGGTAGAAAAAAATAATCCTGCTGGGAATTGAAGAAAGTAATGGTAGAATGGTAGCTGGTAAATAAACATGCTTGGAATATATCTATCTCTGCAAAAGGTCCCCAGACGGGAAATGAACAGACAGTATTACCTCATTAAAGAGGATATGCATAGAGGGGAACCAGAACAATATCAAATAACCTTTCCTGAGAAAGAAAATGGCTTTGTTTATTTTATACTTTAAAGACATTCTAAAATATTTGCCTATCTAAATGTAGCCAAATATTTCCTCCTAGGGGAGAAAGCAGACTTTATAATTAACACTTTTATTATTTTTTTCATAAGAAAAATAGGAAAACAGGACTCTTATTTTTAAATTTCTTAATTATACTTGTTACCATCATTTTTCTTGTTTCTAAAGAAATCCCTTGAATATTTATAGGAAAAAGCACAAAATATTTCCTTTTTTATTACTCTTATTTTAGAACTAAATACTATTGAAATATTCTTTGTTGCTGAAAGGTAATTGAACTATCAAGGTAGAAAGATTTTTGTGGTAAATGACATTTATTTTAGATGATACTTGCTTTTGCCTAATAGCTCTATAATGAAGTTGAAATTAAATCACAGGCACAAAAACTGCTACACATGGTTTGGTTGGTTGTTTCCTAAAGAGAACAGAAGAGAAGCAAGAGCTAATCTATTTTAAAATAAGTCTAGCTCCAAGATGGTGTGACGAAATAATCTTTGTCCTCATTAAGGATCAATTAGTGCTTCTGCTAACTGGACTCCCTCCCAAACCATAAAAGAGAATCTGAGACAGATGGATGACAGAGAAACTTATTCCTTGGTTGTAAGTTGGAAAGAGTATGTTTTTAGTTGAAGTATGACTTGATAAAACAACAAACACAGTAGCTAAAGAAAATGATTTCAAAATTTTAATTTGTTCCTTATAAGGGAGAGGAAAAATTCAATTTTTTCATTGTCTCAGATGTGGAACACTTATAAAAATTTAAATATATTAAATAATATGAAATATATGTAATATAATTACATAATAATATATTTTTAATTATATGTTACATAACTATATGTAATATATCATGCGATATCCAATTATAACACATTATGTAATATGTAATTGTATAATTATAAATAACAATTATAATATTCTTAGTAATGAATATTAATCAATATAATAATATACAAGTCCTAGATTATATTTATAATCTATCTTAATGTACTTGTGTCAGTTTCATTGAAATATTTGCAGATTTGGAAAGTTGGGACTTAATGTGTTTTAAGTGATCAAAAGTGGGTCGTACTTAATAAAGGAGCTAGAGGTACATGATGGCAGCTTAGTAGAAGATCTCTGTGAGGTGCATGTGCTTTTGATAGGTCTCTGCCAGGGTCCAAATCACTGTGTGCTGATACTCAAGACAGATCAGACAGGACTCTCTGTCAAAAGAGACAGATCACCGAATCTTGTTTAGGTAAACTTTTAAGAAAGGAAATATAGCTGGGTTAGGTGGTGCATGCCTGTAATCCTAGTGGCTTGGGAGGCTGAGGCAGGAGGATCGTGAGTTCAAAGCCAGCTTTAGCAAAAGTGAGGTGCTAAGCAACTCAGTGAGATCTTGTCTCTAAATAAAATAAAAAAGAGGACTGTGGATCAGTGGTTGAGTGCCCCTTAGTTCAATCCCCAGTACCAAAAAAAAAAAGAAAGGAAATATATTGTTTTATGTTAGTAATAGTGTAGGGAGAGATGTGCCTTCAGTATGCACACAGTATCCTCAGAACCAGCTTTCTATCTGTTCTCTTCTATAGATTTCATTTCAGCTCCTCATGATGACAGATAGCTACAGTTCCTTGAACCTCATAATCTTTCCAGTCCAATTTGAGTAGATCATACAGACTTGAGAATTCATTCTCACTTCAGAGGCTGAACTCACTGCCATCACCAAAAAATTCAGCACATGCATTGACTCAGGGCTGGATCATGTGCACCCCCCCACACACTTGGAGAGTGCATACCCAAGTAAATTTTACAATCTGTTGTTGGAATATGGGGAGCTGTGTGATGAAAATGCAAACAAAAATGCCCTCCAACTTTCTATAGCTCACCATTCCTATAGTAGATAGTCCCTTTCTACAATTTGAGAAATGTACTGATATAGGTTTGGGCTGGTAGTACTAAAATGTAAGAAGGAAATCTCTCCTTGAAATGTATCTACTCCTTGAAATGCATCTAGGAAAGAGCAAAAATTGTCTAAGATGTGTAATACCTGAGTAAATTCATGCAAGCCATTCTTCTAGTTATAAAGGGTAGTGTCAAATGTGGGTGCTTTGTCACACTCCATATCTGATGGTTGCTATGATAAGAAAATTCAATTCAGCTCATCAGCCTCCTGACAGACTTCTTGCATTTTCTTTGGACCTTTAGGTGTTTAAAGCCATAAAGAAGAAAGGGAGCTGAGTAGTTGGACCTAGGTCCTGCTAGAGCCTGCAGCTGGACTGAAACAGCAGGAAGAGAGCAGTGGCTAAGTGGCCAGGGCACTTCCATCCCCCAAGCACCTTAAGTGTATCGTGCAGTGTAGTCGAGTGCTGAGTGCAGAAAGAAATCACAAGTGTGGATGGAGTGAGATGAAACAAAGCTGCCTCACACTGCATGAAGAGAGCGTGCACTGTTCATGCTACAACACGTGCACCACAAGTTTTCTGAATCTACATCAGGATCAGAAGGCCCTTGACTCTAGGAAGTCAGACCTCAAAAATTGCAAAGAAAGGTCCAGTAAAAACACATAACAAGGAAGGAAGCATTGATCTGTGCCTGGACAGCATATTGATCTGTGCCTTTATATCTAACCTCAAAGAATAATTGTATAAATGGCAATATACAAATAAGATAGTAATTACTGGTTAAAACATTAATGCTTCTGAAAAGTGACGTTTAAACTAGAATTGGCTTGATTATGTTTATTCACCTTGTACCTCTCTTTGGTAGCAGGTACATGCTTCTGGCATAGAACCCCGGAAAACCTAAACAACCTGGGAACAGGTATTTCAAATTCAGTTTTGACACAGTAACTGTAAATTCCACAGGTTTATTCACTATGGTACTATTTTGCTTTCTTCCTAAACCATTCCATTCCTTCTATATGAACATTTTCTGTTTTAATCCCCAAAACTTCTATTGTTCAGAATAACAGAAAGACTACTGAGATGTAAAAAATTACCTACTCTTATGTCATAATCATGGTGATTTATTGAGACAGCATATATTTAATCACAAAACATTTAGCACTAATGAGGGCATCACTTAGAAAATGCCTCAGATGGACCAGTTGCCCAGCCTTTACTAAAACTGTAGGTTGATGAGCATGATAGATTTATCCCCCAGGAAGTTCTGATGAACTTTGTGAATCGTCTCTACAATTCAACTGACAGACTTCTTGCATTTTCTTTGGACCTTTAGGTGTTTAAAGCCATAAAGAAGAAACTTTGGAAGGCACAGACTTACATCACCTTTATATTTTTTTTCAAAGATCAGCACCATTAAACTTTAGTAAAAATAAATACTTTTTCAAAAATAGATAATTTGATATTCTCAAAACTAGATATTTTGTTTTCAAAAGTGTCACCATCTCTTGACTGTCTTAAGTTGGTGTGAAAAGCTCCTCAGAAATGGTGTTGTTTCGTGTGGATGTGGAGCCAAGCCTTCCAGGTAGAGGGAGCAGCATGTGCAAAGGTACAAAGATCTGAGTTCTGCATGGCTGTTGAATGATAGGGATATAGGGAGCTGTGATAGAGGACGGTGTGGTTGGTGAAAAAAGTTAGATAGATAGACAAGAGAGATTGTGGTCTTGCTTACTATCCAAAAGTAGTTAGTGTTTTTATGCAGCTTTAAAATTTGAACCACTGAAGAAATTTGAAGAAAGAAAAAAAAAGGTTTTTATAGCTTTTATCACTACTGTGATAAAAAATCCTGACAAAATAATTTTAGAGGAGGAAAAGCTTGGGTGCTCACAGTTTCAGAGGACTCAATCCATAGATGGCCTGCTCCATTGCTCTGGACCTGAGAGGAGGTGGAACATCATAGTGGAAGGGTGTGGTCCACCTCCTCCAGCCACTCCCTACCTGCCTACAGTTACCACTCCACCCCCTTAATCTCTATTAGTGGATTAATGCACTGATTACATTAAGACTGTCATAACTCAATCATTATCTCTGTATGTTGTAATATTTTCTTGCATGTGAGCTTTTGGAAGACACCTCATACCTGCACTATAACAGCACATGTTGTTAAAAGAGTGGAACAGGAAGAAAGAAGAGCATAGGCAGAGGACCAGTGAAGAAGCCTTTGTCATGATTCAATGATGAAGAACTGACCTCATTATGGAGAGGCGAGGGATGGGGAAAGATCATGGATACAGAATGTTCTGAAGTTCCAAAAGATTGCTAACATAATGGCATTTTTTTTGTAGTTGTAGATGGACAGAATGCCCCTATTTTATGTTTATTTTTATATGGTGCCAAAGATCGAACCTAGTGCCTCACACAGGCTAGGCAAGTGATCTGCCACTGAGCTACAGCCCCAGCCCCCAGTGGCATTGTTTTTATCAAACAAATGGACCCATAACATAGTTGCTTTGTCTAAGGAACATCCCATCCTCCTACCTCTCTCCCACCTCACCAGGCACAATTTACAATCCACTGTGAAACTGTCATGCTTAGGTAACTGATGTGGGCCTGGCAGAGCACAGAGGGTTGGGTTTCCTGATTAAGGCAGCCTCCTAGATAAAGGTGCTCTCAAGAGGAGGGAACACAGGAGGGTGAAGAGGCATGCTCAGCTCTTCCTGCTGGAATTCCTTCTACTTTGCCGGACTTTTCTTTGTTAAATCTTCCTACCAAGATTTTATAATGGAAACTGCTTTAGGCCCAATTAGGAAAATGAATTTATCAATGAAATGAAGTTATCAGTGAAAAGCTAATGATCTCAAAACTAAAGAACTAATACTAACAATAGAAGTTAACCTTAACAGCCATTCTTTTAGAACTCTGCTATTCTAAATGTCCAAAAGTCGATTTTTATTTTCACATAATTAGTTGCCTATTTTCAAAATGTGGTTTAATTTTTTTTAAGAGCTAGATTCTAATAAAAGTAATTACCATGGTATGTATGAGTATGTATACACACATATATATATACATCATATATTACACATATCTATGACATATATTACACATATCTATGACATATATTACACATATCTATGACATATATTATGTTAACATGTACTTATTTAATATATATTTAATATAAAGTATCTATATATCTATTTCTATTTTATTCACCAAATCAAACAGCCATCAAAAGCTTACCCAGTGCCTCCCATAAGCTAGAGATGTGGCAGTGGACATAGCAAACTGAATCTCTTCTCTCATGGAGTTTACATTCTAGTGAACTGAAAGCAAATCATTTCTCGACTCTGCCTTAAGCAAAAGGTCTGTTAGAAAAGTCAATCCCATTATCCACTCTACCAGTCAAACCTGGCAGTGCCTGATTCAGTGTTGTAAGTTACGGCAACATGATAGGGATCACAAGGGCCTGAAGAGTTGGGCAGTGACACCAGAGAGATGGAGTCATTTGGCCTTTATGTTTCTCATCAGCATTGCTTTGCACTTTGGATCAAATCTTGACATGAATTGTCGGCCTCTCTTCAACATCAAAAAGGTAATGGATGCTTCAGTTTTATCAGAACTTGAGATGTTGGGCAGGTAAATGATGACCAACTTTGGCCACCAGAAGATTGAGTGATAGCAAGAGTGACAGTGAGATTGCCTCCCACTGGGCTGCATTTCACACAGCATCACATGGAGTTGCACATCACCTCTCTCTCTCCCTCTCTCTTTCTGAAGGAAAAAAAATAGAAAGAAAGAATAAAAACCTGTCTGACAGCTCAAGCCCCAGTTGCACATGTACCCGTTAATGTTTTAGGATACAGGAGTCTTCCAGCCATTCTTCCCATCCACCTAAGGATTCATCTATCCTGTTCCATTCTCTTTTCTTCATCGTTGGTTATAGAATGACATAGAATTGGGCCTTTGAATCAAGATGGCTTGCAGATTCCATTCCTGGTAAGCTCTTCTTTCACAGTTTCAAGGCTCTATCTCTGTCTAAGTAATTGGTAAGGTTGCTGAGTGCTTATCGAACCTTCTTTTACTTTACTTGTTGAGCTTGAATCCTACATTCAGCTCTTCCACTTAAGTTTTTACAACTGGCTGAGCCACCCTTGTGCTTTCTAACTCAAGACAAGTATATCTCTAAAGTTCTGATGACTTCATTTCTCTGCTAAAAAACAAACCAACCTTTCAAAGGTTTCCCATTGTCCATCATACATCCATAGCAGACATCAATGTTGCCTGACCACTGTGATCCAAACTTCCTTTCTGGTCAAATATTTTTGCATGCCAAGTTTTTTGTGTGGAAGTAAGTTCTGTACCTCCAATCTTGCTCACACTGTTTAGTACCATCTGCAGCGCCCCTCCTCTGGGTGCATCCACAGAAACTGAGGCTCTCCCGAGGACATCCCACGCTCTCTCTGACCTTGAAGTCTCTCAAGTAGACAAGAAGTCAACCATCCTATTGAACTCAGTTGGTTAATAACTTTTAATTTCCCTTTAATATTTCTTTTCTTCAAACGAAAGCCCTGACTTAAGAATTGGAGATTTATGCTACTTTTATCTCTCAGTGTCATGTCCCTAATGCTGGCACAGATAAGATAAAGTCTCCTTTCACTCTTGGATCTTGATAATGATTTCTGGTAATGATTTTGACATGAAAAGAATATTGTTTGAATCTTTGATAACCACCATTCTGCTTTGCACCTCCATGAGATCAACTTTTTAAAGATCCTGCAAATGAGTGAGATAATTTAGTGTTTGTCTTTCTGTGCTTGGCTTCTTTCACTAAAAAACATGTCCTTCAATCTCATCAATTTTGCCAAAAATTTTATCATTTAAATGCTTTATATTTATATTTTCAAGTGCGTATATCTCTTCCACATATTGATGTCATTGGAAAAACTTCTTTGATGGGCAGATTTTCTTTGCTTTTCTTTGCTCCTCTTTGGTTCTGTTTCTCTTCACTTTGCTCCAAATCCTGGGAAGATAACTAGGTAGACTACATCCGTTTTTCTCTCTCTCTCTTTCTCTCTCTCTCTCTCTCTTGGATATCCCTCTGTAGAACGTGGCAGTAAATACCCTTGTTCCCATTCTGTAGGGTTGTTGAGGATGACCTAAGCCCAAACTCCACAGCTCTTGTTCTTGCTCCCTGCCCCCATTCTTTCTTTTTCTCTCTGCCATCTTTTCTTTACTGCTAAATGTCCCCTTTCCTTGCTTCTCAGGCCTTGGATATATATACATCTCATGCTAATATAGCCCCAGAATAAAGCATTGCTCTTTTTGGTTTTCCAAATCCTTGTCCTTGCCTTTGTAAATATTCCTGTTTCTTTCTTTCTTCCTTTTTTTTTTTGATACAGGGTCTTTCTAAGTTTCTTGGGGCCTCGTTAAGTTGCTGAGGCTGGCTTTGAACTCTTGATCCTCCTACTTCAGCCTTCCAAGCTGCTGGGATTATAAGCATATGTCACTGCACCCACCTGTAATATATGCCTTTTATTAAACTCACATTAAATGACTTGAGTGTGCTACTTATTTCCTGCTAAAATCCTGACTTATGCAATTTCTTGTCTTTCAAGAGACCCTTTCAGTGCTGTGAACATTCCTAAAAAAGTAAATATCTGATTTGGGAGTTTTTCATATGAACATTTTATTATGTATGCTTAGGTCGTTTGTTTGTTTTGTAGCTAGCAGATAAACATTTTCTGAAGACCTATTTACAAATAAAATACTTTCTAAAATTCCAATTCCATGGGGTGCCTTTAGTCATGATCATTACATATAGAGGAGAATGAGGGTTTCTCCTTAGCTTTTATCAGCAATGGGAGATTAGTAAAACCTTATTGAATGACAGCTGATATCAGGTTACATAAAATCCTGCCACCCCAGGATAAAAGGGTCCAAATAAGTGTGGCTCTGGAGGAAAAGTAGCTAAGGGGCTCCATTTCTGTTAGAAGATTAGCAAGGTGGTCATAGCTGAAGTGAATGCCTTTAAGTTCAGGCAGAGTTGGTGGATGTCTGACTAGTGAGGCTCCAGTATATGGGTCTTGACACATTCTGTGCCTGTACACATTGTTCTCATAGTGCTTGGGTCTTGATTTTCCTAGGACTCTATCGTCTAAACAGTCTTGAAAATTGCTACACCTCCAGTGTCCTCACCTGCTTCCTGAGAAGCAGTTTGAAACTTGAAGAAGCAGTTCAAAGTGTGAAGAAGTGATGCATAACGGTAAGTGTGATGGTTTTCAAATTTGTTATTTTGGTATTTTGAGTGCTAAAAGGAGTTTCTTGGAGAAGTCTTTCTCTTTCATAAATCCAATCAGAAATGTTCAATTTCTGCACACACGAATAGGCAGCTACAACTGGGAAAATGATTCTGTGATTCCACACATTCCTTTGACAAGTCACAAATGGGTTTTAGTGACCAGCTGCAGCTTGTGTGTTAAATTCAAATAATTCATTCTTGGCACAGTTATTTTTCACATTCCCTTGCATTAGGGCAAAAGAAAAAAAAAACATGCTGCCTACCATTATACATTGTAAAAGCAATAGATTCTCTCATATCTGTCTGGAGAGGATATTGAATACTAAATGCATAAAATGAAAATGTCAATGAATTCAACAATATGTTTCTCCTCTGATCAGTAGGTGCAACCTTGGATCTTTAGTCAGCAGGTCTGCTAAGACCTACAGGGAATTTTCCTGTCTCATAAACTACAGGAAATGTAAAACGGAGATGATTGTTGACTATTTTCCAGGTACTCAAATGGTAACTAGATTTCAGAGCTTAGGTTGATCTGGAATTTTTGCCCTCTCCCAAGGGTCTGGAGCCAATAACAATAAAACAGACAACTTGTCAATCTGCTTGGTACACTTCTGGTTTTCAGAAGAGAAGTTTTCTCTTTAATTCAAAGGCTGTTCTATGTTAACTGAATTCTTGTGTTGAAGGAACCAGATTATGTATTTGCATCTTGAAATCATTCAACAAAGACATACATTTTAAAACTCATTTTAAAAACAAAGGTGTTTTTTGAAGACTGTGATTATTTAAGTGCATCTTATGTAAGGAAAACCAAAGTGTCCTGAGCAAGAGATTTTTCTAAATTGCTGTAATATGATAGGGCTTAATATTATCACACTGGAGGTGGTTGATGGACAAAGATCCTTGAATATTTCCACTTAGTCCCTGACTAAATTGACATAGACTTTCTACTGACCTAATTAATCTTAAATTAAGCATGCCTCTGTTTACTATGATTACCTCATCAGACAAGCTGTCTCTGCATCTGTTTTTCCTTATGGTGAAAGAGGTTACTTATTACTTCAAAAGTGAGTTTTCCTCCTCTTAAACTAACTTGTTTGGCTATCCCCTTCCAAAATAAATAATATTTTCTCACCTACTGGCTGTTTAAGACCAAATTGTGTCTTCTAAAGCATGTACACAATTCATGTAGACCCTTGACTTCATTGGGAGCTATGAGTCTTTGTGAGCCTGGTTTGACCCTGTGTCTGTGCTTGGTATATAAGTATTTAGGTAATGTTTTCATTTCATGACCTGCTCAGTATCATTTTTTTTTTTGGCAACATACATTCACTTCCCTCACATTTTCCCATTGGTTATATTCATAAGTCTTATTATTTAGTTTACTTTCCTTTGATCATTTTTAGTCTGGATATCACTTTCCAAGGACAATGTTCAGACACCCATACACACACACACACACACACACACACACACACACGAACAAACCAAAAAATACACAGCATTTGGATTCCTCCATACAAAGTGTACACATTATCTAGGAAAGCATTTAGCTTAGCTTATAAGATAAGCACACATACATAGATTTTGCCATTTTACTTATCTCTGTGATGCAAAATAGGCTGATATTTTGCTTTTGTAAATAGAGACAGTGTTTTCTTTGTTTCTTAATTTTATGAGAAAGATCTTGATATGATGGAGAACTAATGATTTGGCTTTCCTTATCTTTCTTTAGGTCTAATTCTGGGATATGATCCAGATGAAAAGATTTTTTTCAGATTTTCTTTTGATGCATTCATACTTAATTTTCATTAGTCCCCAAATAGTGTGTTCTGAAAGCATTGCTAGTTTACCCTCTTGAAATATGTTAACATTCAAGAAAACATCAAACTGGGTATCAGGCATCTGTAGACTCATTCTGGATTCCAGGTGGATATTTGAGGCACAACAAATGAAAAGCCTTATTTTAATATATTTGCCTGCCCTTGTTTTCTCACTTGACTTCCCAATCTAATTTCTTTGCTGCCAAGGGTTCTCACTCATATCACCATTTAAAATTTAAAAGCAATATATATTTAAATGCAAAACAATGTGTGTATATGGAGACTCCGCCACAGTGGAAAGTCTGACAGTGGGTTTCATTTCAAAGAGTTCTGGATGATCTCTCGAGTGGTAGAGCCAGAAGTAAGAAATTTTAACTCATTCCAAATGACTGGAAATAAAACAAATATTATTTCCTGTCTGATCATGGTCTGTATCTTTCCACTTTACTGAAAATTTTGTTTTCATTCATTTGGTCTTTGTCATTCTCCTTTTGAGTGACTATGGTTGTTGTGAATAACACAAAGAGCAGTTCCCAAATTTATTTTAGCAGTAGGAGAGGTGATAAGTCACCCATTCTCACATTTTGAGGAAACTGAGAAATTCTATTAATAATGTGCATGCATTTTAGATGTTCTTTGAGAGTCTCCCTACTGAATCAAAACACCCTTTTGAAATCTTACTGCTCTCTGGAATGCTAATATGATTCAAATGGGAAAATTTCCATTCAAAATCCCATTTTATCAATCCACTCAGGAACACCCCAGTAGGGTTCAGTTACACAGAAATTGCTGCTCACACAACTTTCTACCAAAAAGGCTAACAATGAAGCCAAATGTGAAAAGCTCAATAAAAATGGAGAATATTTTATATGATATAGAATGAACATATGCCAAGAATATTTGTATACTTTGTTGTAGTAGTTTCTCAAATACACGAGAAAGTTTGTGTCAGAAGTCAGTGGTCAAAATGTGCTTCAAGAGCAAGTAACAAATTATACTGACAGTAAAATAGAAGAGTGAGATACAAAATGTGTAACTTTGAATGTATCTTTTACAACTGCTCTTTGCTTTGTTTTTATATGCCTTAAAAAATTAATACTCTGCTCTTTCCTGTGGAAGCAGGAAGTAGTTAGATGAAATAAATTTACTTGTCTGTCATACATTTTTGCCCTCTTAGAAATTTCAAAGCTAATTATAGCATGATGTGTGTGACTGAGGTATATGTGCATATGTGAAACCATACAGTATGTGAATGTCATCCACATTCTTGAAAAATTATATGTGAATAAATAGAAATGAAATTACCTCTTAAATGTTCCACGGAAATCCCATGTAATGTAACTCCCCTGCAATTACTTTTAAGTGAAACCTACTTCAATAATGTTGCTTCTACAGATATACTGAATTTATAGATGGAGTTTTTTTTTGAAAACTGTAATTTCTGTAGTTACAGTCATATGAATATATGGATAAACTCTGAAAATAAGAAAACTCAAAAGAGGTATAGAATATTTGACATAACCTTCTAGAATTAGCATGCATATTTCTGCAGCTGGGCAGTTGTTAAACAGGAGTGTGCTGAAGAGGAGATCCAACCACTGTGAAATGATAGTAATGCATTTGCCCCTCTCTTTCTTTCCCTATCTCTTGCTATCTGTCTTTGTACATTTTGTCACTATGGAAGTACTGAAATTTTATTGAAATTTCCAATGAAAAGGAACTATTGATATACTCAAAAACTCAAAATAATTATGCCAAATGAAAGGATCAGACCCTCATGAGGACTGTTTTATAGAAACTGGACTGTTGCCACCAGAATGAATCAGTCATAATATGGTGATGGTCTGTTCTGGATCTCTACCACCCAAAAACATGAGCCAAAAGACCTATTTAACATTGTCTACCTCATAAAGGCTCCAAAGTGCATTCAAGCTGAAGCCTTATGTCAAGGAAAATGCATAGGAGTAACCATATGGAAAAAAAAAATCTCAACCATTACCTCACACCATATAAAATTAACCCAAATGGAACATAGACCTATATGTAAAAATTTTAGAAGAAAACATAAGAGGAAATCTTAGTGATGTTGCATTTGGCAAAGGTTTCTTAAGTATGACATAAAAAGCATGATAAAAAACAATAAGTTGTACTTCACCAAAGTTAAAAACATTTTTGGAAAAAATATGTTAAGCCACAGCTTGGGAGAAAATATTTTTGTAAATCCTATCCACCATGGACTTATATACTGAATATATAAAGAACATTTAGAGCTCTAATAATAAGATAAAGCCACTCATTTTATGAAATGGACTAAAGATTTGAAGAGGTACTTCACATATGTTCCCGCCAAAAAAAAAAAAAAAAGAAAGAAAAAGCTATATGTGGATGGCAAATAACCACAAGAAAATATACTCAGCATCATTAATCATTAGAAAACTATGTTAAAAACCAGAATGAAACATCAATTTTCTACAAGTAGAATGGCTAAAATTAAAAAAAAATTAACTTTTAGAGTATCAGAACTCTGATACACTGCAGATTAAAATGTAAAATAAAAAAAAAAAACTACCCTGGAAAATAGTTTGATGATTTCTTAAAAAGATACACATACACTTATGCAAGTCAACCAATATTCTCTTGGATATTTACCCAAGAGAAATGAAAGCATGTTTTCGCATCAAGATTTAAACACAACTGCTATATTTGCAATAGCTGAAAGCTGGAAACAACTCAAGTGTCCTTCAATAGGAAAATGGAAATGCAACTCGGCAATAAAATAGGAGCAAAGTATTAATATACTCCAACACTCAAAATAATTATGCCAAATGAAAGAAGTCAGGTTTTTAAAAAGTATTTATTGTATTATATTTACATTTACATAATATTTTAGAAAAACAAATCCAATCTATAACAACAATAGTATATCAGTGGTAGCCTGGGATGAGGGTGAGAAAGAAAAGCCTCAGGGAGGGATTTCAAAGAGTCACTGAGAAACTTTTGAGGGTGGTGGTTGTATTTATCATTTTGAATGTGGTGATAGTTTAATGGGTGTATCTATATGTTGAAGTACCATATGAATATGTAGTTTATTGTATGTCAATCACATCTCAATAAAGCTGAAAATTTTAAGCATATAAGTATAAAATATAAATATAAGTATAAAAATCTCTTGTATTTTAAAAAAATCTCTTGTATTTTTATAGGCCAAGCTTTGGAATTCATAGTGAGTACTAGTGATGACTTTGGAATGTTATTTCCAAGCAGCACACAGTATGCAGTATGTTGCATTATGAAAGGAACATCCATTAGTGACCATTAGTTTGGCAGACAGTTAAGTAAAGTTTAATTGAATGGCAGGATTCTCAGAATCACTAATGTGCTATTAAGACTTACAAATCAAGATGCAATATGTAGTGTACAACTTTTCCCCAAATAATTTGTCGAGAGAGTCCTTTATTAAAGAGTCCCAAGGAACTAGTGTTCCATGAAACCCACTTGAGGAAGTGCCACCCTGCCAACATCTCGAAGAGGACAGAGTCCTGGAGGGCTTGATTCTCATTTTGCAACTTATCAGGTCATCTCTTTGGTTCTCAAAAGTCAAACGCACAGAGGTAGAGCATACAATGGTGGTTACCAGAGGCTGGTGGTGGGCTGGAAATAGGAAGATGGTCAAAGAGTGCAAAGTTTGAGTTACACAGGAGGAACTGTGCAATATCAATTGCACATATTGGTGACTATAGATAATAATACACAATGTATTGTATGTTTCAGAATTGGTAAGAGTATGTTTCAGATGCTTTCACCACAAAAATAAGCATATGAGGCATATATGCTAATTAGCTTGACTTAAATGTAATATCAAAACATTCACATTGTACCCCTAAATTATACACAATTATTATTTGCTAATTAAAAAACAAATTTAAGTTGAGTGTTTATATTCAAATTTTTCATTTTACAAGTAGGTAAATCTACATGTCTATAAAAGAATCTACTATATTCCATGGGAGCATTAGATATTGAACTGTAGTTTTAAACCAGAATATTTTGTAGCTTGAAGGTTGTTCTAAAGTAATGTTTCGTATTTACCATCCCAAGCCCCCTGACTACATTACAGTCACTAGAAAGCTTTTATCAACATTGAGTCTTACCTCTTTCCCTTCCTCTTTTTCTTTGCATAAGTGAGTTAAAAAATACTTGAGCCAAAAAACATACATATTAATGTGGGTTTTGCCAGGGGAGCCTGGTCCAGAATGCTCCATGTCACCTGATAGAATGCAAGGAAGAACTCACAGATTCAGCTCTGTGCTATTTTTGCCTCAGATGCATGACCTGAATCAAACCATGAGGAAACATCAGACCAACCCAAACAGAGGGGCACTTTATAAAATAACTGGGCTGTAATCAGCAAATGTTAAAGTCACAAAAGTCAAACAAATAAGAAGGAACTCTTCCAGACTGAAGACACTACACTAAAGACACATGACAGATAAATGCTAAGCTATAAAGGACATTATTAGGACAATTGTTGAAACTTGAATGGGATAAGAGGATAAGATTATATGTATATCATGGTAATTTTTGTTTGTATACTTACTTTGTGATTTTATAGGAAAATGTCCTAATTTGTAGAAAATGTGTATTATTTAGAGACAATGATGAGGTATTATGTCAGAAAGTTATTCTCAAATGGTTTAGAGTTCCTTTACATTGCATTTGATAATTTTCTATAAGTTTGGAACTGTCTCACTCTTTTTTAATTTAAAGGTATTTCCCTGGATTAAAGCAGAAAATACATATTTACATATATACACTTTTTAAATAGACATATAATATCATATACAAATATATAAACAATTTAGGCCTTACTTGGGCTTAAATGCCTGCATAAAAATTCAGCAATTTTCATATATTTAATTATTTATTATTTTTTTTTACAAAGCTCGTAGGTGCAGACATACAATTTCAGAAGTCACTTAGAAATCATTTCATCTACCAACTATTCACTTTGTTGAAAATATTATTTGCTTAAATTCAGACAGTTACATACTGATAGAGCCACTGTAATGTTTTTGACACCTACATTTTGTCAAGTACTGGCACATGTTATCTAAACAAACTGGCAAACAATAATCTAAATATTATCATCATTTTAAAGAGAAGCAAATTGAGGTTTATAATAAGTAAAAGTTGCCAAAGACCATATAGGTAGTAAAGGGTAGAAGAAACACTTGAATCCAGGTCTGTTTGTTTCCAAAGCATGAGCTCTTACTGTCACACCATGGGATACCTCGTCAGTAGTCAGTGGTCATACACATTTTTGAATTAATGAATGTGGAATATCTCAAGTGCATGTTCATAGATTATTTTTTTTCTGTAAACTTTCCGGTCATAGGTGACGATTTAATTTGAATGTTGCAAATAGTAGTTTGTTATTATCTATGCTCCTTTTCTTTTGCATTACCAAGCAAGTGTTTAGCATCCCAGTAGTAAATGCTAAAGAAACCTATTGGAATCCCTGTGTGGCAGTGTGCATCTGTAATCCCAGAGACTTGGCAGGCTGAGGCTGGAAGGAGGATCACAAGTTTGAGGCCAGCCTTGGCGACTTAGTTATATGTTGTCTCAAAATAAAAAGGGCTAAGGGTGTGACACCGTAGCTCAGTGGCAGAGTGCCCCTGGATTCAATCCCCAGTACAAAAAAAAAAAAAAAAAAAAAAAAAAAATC
>NW_026000119.1:1865286-2020587 GCF_001458135.2 Marmota marmota marmota | reverse complement strand
GATGGGACTTCCCACAACTTCAAGACGGGGAACGAAAAGGAGAGAAAAAGGATAACATAAGTAGTGGTAGAAAAAGCCTTCATGATTCTTTTATCATTCTCTAAAAATGGTGTCACAGGAAAATAAATTGTAATTATAAATGTGAAGCTTTAGATATGAAATTGGAATATATTTGTGTGTATATATTGATGAAACAATAGCATTATAATATTAATTGCAGCTTATTAGAAGAAAATAGACGAAGTATTTATAATGACATTTGTACTATATACTAAAGTCAATTTTTACTATGAAAAGGTAATTATATAAAGTTAAAATGAAAAGTGCTTATCTTCCCATAATAAGGATGAATCAAACATCTCACTGGACACGTACTTCAACATAATCTTCAAATTTAATCTCCTAAAACAAAGTGAGTGACACATCTTCTTTGTCTATATATTTCTTTCACCTTCTTCTACCTTCTTTTTTAATATTTGATTTGATTACTAGCAGAAAAGAAAGAAGTGTCATGATTTGTAATGTTTCAGACTCACTGGAATTAATATTATATATATATATATATATATATATATATATATATATAATCTCACTGAATTATAATATATATATATATTATATAATCTCACTGGATTATATATGTTTAGTGCATTATATATTAAATATATGTGTCTGTATATGTATATGTATGTGTGAATATATATATATATATATATATATATATATATATATACACTTTTCATTTTAACTTTATATAATTATCTTTTCATAGTAAGAACTGACTTTAGTATATAGTGTAAATGTCATTATAAATGATGTATCCTCACTTTAAAATATGTTGTGGATTTTCTTTTAATAAGCTGCAATTAATATTGTAATACTATCGTTTTATCAGTACACACACACACACACACACACACAGAGTTATAGTGGCAAATAATCCTAACTTAAAGGGCAATGTAGTCCATCAGTAGTAGTCGGATACAGATGAAATTTAATCACTACATAGGCAATTGGAGTTAGGTCCATAAAAAAAGATCTGCTGTGTAATTAAACTCTCTAAAAAACAAAACATAATTTATACTATATGAAGACTGCATATATACAATGCCAGATAAAATATATGAAAATGTCATACAAAGCAATAAAACTACTCAGTGTGATATAATCATATTATTAAACTTAATTTTTTCAAATCTATTGCATCTCTGCCTATATAATCTAAGATTCCAACGCTTGCTCAGCTTCTGGATCCATATATGCCCCGTGGATGAAATGTGGTCATTAAAGGACCCTTTGGTTTATATTGATCTAAACTCCCCTATATTCTTCTAAAACCTAACCAAAAAAACAGGTAATCAAAGCAGGGTTATAGAGAGATATAAAAGACAATTGAAGATATTTTCTATATTCTTTTTCTTTTTTAAATATATTTTTTAGTTGTTGATTTATTTTATTTGTTTATTTTTATGTGGTGTTGAGAATTGAACCCAGTGCCTCACATATACTAGGCAAGTGCTCTACCACTGAGCTACAACTCCAACCCATTTTCGACACTTTCTATCTAAAGACATTTAATATCACTTCATGGTCCATGTTCCAAATATTCATTAGTATAAGAGGCATAACACAATTCTCTTCAAGAACTAGTGGAGTTTCCAGTCATATCAAAAAACTAATGATCTGAAAAAAAGTTTTATATTCTTACAGAAGAATACTACTCTGCAATATGAAGGAGCAAAATACTGATAAATATAACACTGTGGATCATCCTCCAAGACATCATGCTAAGAGAAGCCAAAATAAGTCTGTACAAATGAATACATATTGACTACCACAGATAGGGAGTTTTAGAACAAGAAAATGCACGCTGAAAGAAATCAGAGCAGTGAAGGTATGACTGCAAATGGACTTTTGGAGATGATGGCATTGTTAGGGATGTCTTGATAGGGATATTGGGTTACATGGACATATGAATTTGTCAGATGTGGAATTCTAACACAAGGTCTCTGAAGCTTACTGTTGGTAAATTAAACCTTAACATAAAGGGTATGTAAAGAAAAAAATGTTCTTTTCTTTTTTTGTCTTTGCCTCCAAGTTCAAAGGCAAATCTTCAAAAGTCAAACACAGAACTGGTTGCAGAGGCTGAGGCAGGAGGACCCCAGGTTCAAAGCCAGCATCAGTAACTCAGTGAGGCCCTAAGCAACTTAGTGAGACTCTGTCTCAAAAATAATTTTTTTAAAAAGGAGACTGGAGATGAGGCTCTGTGATTGAGCCCATCTGTGTTCAATCCACAGAAAAAAATCATACACAGGTAGCTAAGAGCACTATCATGTTCTCATAATTTCTATCTTCTATTTTTATTTTAATTATTTCTAATATAATAATCTTATTATTTATTTATCACATTACATCTTTCCCTTTTTAAAAAAAAGCATAATATAAATGCATGCATACAATAACCCTTACAAATAGCAAAATGGACAGAACTCTAAAATGTAAATTTAAAAATTCAGAAAACTTCAAATATCCTTACTTTTTAATCACTCTCAATCACTGAATCTTAATCTTATTCAGTTACAAGAGTCTATCTGAATATTGCAAAATACAAATTCCTCTCTTGGTTCTTGCCATTTTATCAAAAACTTATTTTCTTTCGAAGAAAGAAGAAACATTGCTCAAGTGAAAAAGTTACTTGATAATTACTTGACAATAAGATACTCTATAAATTTAAGAATTTGTGGTGAAAATGGCTATTTAAAATTGTCCTAGTGCAGCCACTCAATAGAACTCTAAACTCTCTCGACTTACATAACATCAAAATTGTTTAAGGATGCATGATTTAAATATAAAATGGGGGCTGGGCTTGTGGCTCAGTGGTAGAGTGCTTGCCTCGCATGCATGAGGCATTGTGTTCCATCCCCAGCACCATATAAAATAAATAAATAAACAAAATAAAGGTATTGTTTCCATCTACAACTAAAGATATTAATATATATAATGAGAAAATACAGAATTTTAAAAACTGTTACTGATCATGCTTATAAAGAAGGGCAGAAATTTTTGTTTGGGACAGTCCTTGGAACTATTCTGACACGTGGGCTAGGCACAGAGTGAGTAGGAAAAAGTTCGGTACTTCTATCTGCAAATCAGATTTGTCTAACAGTTTTATTTTTCTCAGTAGATGTGAAATCTCAGTTGCTGTAGCACCAAAGAATATTCACAGTTGAGTCAGTCTGACTTCCACTTTGCTCAGGATGAGCAGTGTAGGCAACATTCACTATGGAACACATTTCATAAATCCCTACTTCAGGAGAAGCGGCTGCATGGATGCTGCTCATTCAGAATGCTTACAAAGCCATGAAAATAACTTCCCAGGATGTGTTCCTGATGTTTTTTTCTGGCCAATTCTATTTACTTTGTAAAGAATAACTTCAAAGCCTATTTTTAACCCCACACAACAGTTCTTATGACTAGAAAAAATTATATTTATTCCTCCAAACTAAATTTACCTCTGCAAGTTTTCAGGGAGAAAAAAAAAGTTCTAATACCCAAATTAATCATCAAATTTCCTCTGTTATGTTTTACTCTTGATACTGAGAGGGGTACAGTTTTTTTCTCTGGCAAGTACTACTATGGTAGCATGAAAAGCACTTGGCTCTGCTATTTCCTAAAACAAACATGCAGCAAACCATTCGCTAAAGGAATCAGCATTCATTTCTATTCCATAAACTTATATGTTCAGTGTCATAAAAAGAGAAATGCACTGAAAAAGAATTCCTCATTAACAGACTGGCAAAAATGTAAAAGTTTGATACCAGACTCATTTCATGCAGCTGCAGGGGAAAATGACACCTCACACATCACTGGTAGAGCTAAAATTTGTACAACTTCTCTGGAGGGGAATTTAGCAATGTCAACCAAAACATAGTCATATTTACCCAAGCATTTGATGCTGTAAATGCATAGAATTTTGCAGTAAATGAATGAGGTTACTTTTACTCCAGCAATCCTACTTTTATAAATCTATCCTACCAAACAACAACAAGAAATACTGAAAGATACATAAACAAAAACAAAAAATAGATACTTCTAGGGGTAGGGATAATGGGATAGGAGTTCCAAATGGACATTTTTTTATTGTAAGTAATAGTAGTTATAAGACTAAGTTTCTATCCTTTAATAAGAAATAGTATGTATATATTCTTTCCCCATTTTCCTACTGGGTTCTGGGTCTCTATTGACTTATATATTTTTAAAAGAATTATTTTGTTATTAGTATTTGATGTGAACATATTTTCTTAGGTACCAAGTTTATCTTTCAATTTTGTTTTGGGTAGTATGTACCAAACAAAAAATTCTTTTTTTTTTTTTTTGTGGTGCTGGGGATTGAACCCAGGGCTTATGTGCATGCCAGGCAAGCACTCTACCAACTCAGCTATATGCCCAGCCCATTAGCTTTAACACAGTTTAATTAGTCTTGGTGTGTGTGCATGTGTGTCTGTCTCTGTGTCTGTCTTTGGGAATTTGTGTCATTGTTTTGACAGATATTTCTCACTTTGATGATAACCAAAGACAAAACAGCCTCTTTTTCCTTCTAGTACTTTAAATTATTTCATTTTTAATATTTAACTATTTCATCCTTCTGATTTTATTTTGATGTAAAGTGTTAGGTAGAATTTCAAATTAATTTTTATTTCCTATAGAAATCTCTTTGTAATTCATTTCCTCAACTAATTTGAAGTGACATCTTCAACATGCATCAAATTCTTGTATGTACTCGTGCCCATTTTGGAACTTCCTATTGCACTCCATTGATCTTTCTATTTATGCCTATATATTTTGATGTCTACAAAGTCAGTTTCCTGGGCTGAGGTTGTGGCTCAGTAGTGGAGCACTCGCCTAGCACATGTGAGGCACTGGGTTCAATACTCGGCACCATATTAAAAAATAAATAAAGTTATGTCCATCTACAACTAAAACAACATTAAAAATAAAGTTAGTTTCGTTTCATTGCTATCATTTCTTTTTTTTTATTTTTTATTGTTGGTTGTTCAAAACATTACATAGTTCTTGATATAACATATTTCACACTTTGATTCAGGTGGGTTATGAGCTCCCATTTTTACCCCATATACAGATTGCAGAATCATATCAGTTACACATCCATTGATTTACATATTGCCATACTAGTGTCTGTTGTGTTCTGCTGCCTTTCCTATCTTCTACTATCCCCCCTCCCCTCCCCTCCCCTCCCCTCTTCTCTCTCTGCCCCCTCTACTGACATTCATTTGTCCCCCTTGTATTATTTTTCCCTTTCCCCTCACTTCCTCTTGTATGTACTTTTGTATAACTCTGAGGGTCTCCTTCCATTTCCATGCAATTTCCCTTCTCTCTCCCTTTCCCTCCCACCTCTCATCCCTGTTTAATGTTAATCTTCTTCTCATGCTCTTCGACCCTACTCTGTTCTTAGTTACTCTCCTTATATCAAAGAAGACATTTGGCATTTGTTTTTTAGGGATTGGCTAGCTTCACTTAGCATAATCTGCTCTAATGCCATCCATTTCCCTGTAAATTCTATGATTTTGTCATTTTTTAATGCAGAGTAATACTCCATTGTGTATAAATGCCACATTTTTTTTATCCATTCGTCTATTGAAGGGCATCTAGGTTGGTTCCACAGTCTTGCTATTGTGAATTGTGCTGCTATGAACATCGATGTAGCAGTGTCCCTGTAGCATGCTCTTTTTAGGTCTTTAGGGAATAGACCGAGAAGGGGAATAGCTGGGTCAAATGGTGGCTCCATTCCCAGCTTTCCAAGAAATCTCCATACTGCTTTCCAAATTGGCTGCACCAATTTGCAGTCCCACCAGCAATGTACAAGTGTACCCTTTTCCCCACATCCTCGCCAGCACTTGTTGTTGTTTGACTTCATAATGGCTGCCAATCTTACTGGAGTGAGATGGTATCTTAGGGTGGTTTTGATTTGCATTTCTCTGACAGCTAGAGATGGTGAGCATTTTTTCATGTACTTGTTGATTGACTGTATGTCCTCCTCTGAGAAGTGTCTGTTCAGGTCCTTGGCCCATTTGTTGATTGGGTTGTTTGTTCTCTTATTGTCTAATTTTTTGAGTTCTTTGTATACTCTGGATATTAGGGCTCTATCTGAAGTGTGAGGAGTAAAGATTTGTTCCCAGGGTGTAGGCTCCCTATTTACCTCTCTTATTGTTTCTTTTGCTGAGAAAAAACTTTTTAGTTTGAGTAAGTCCCATTTGTTGATTCTAGTTATTAACTTTTGTGCTATGGGTGTCCTATTGAGGAATTTGGAGCCCGACCCCACAGTATGTAGATCGTAGCCAACTTTTTCTTCTATCAGACGGCGTGTCTCTGATTTGATATCAAGCTCCTTGATCCATTTTGAATTAACTTTTGTGCATGGCGAGAGAAAGGGATTCAGTTTCATTTTGTTGCATATGGATTTCCAGTTTTCCCAGCACCATTTGTTGAAGATGCTATCCTTCCTCCATTGCATGCTTTTAGCCCCTTTATCAAATATAAGATAGTTGTAGTTTTGTGGATTGGTTTCTGTGTCCTCTATTCTGTACCATTGGTCCACCCGCCTGTTTTGGTACCAGTACCATGCTGTTTTTGTTACTATTGCTCTGTAGTATAGTTTGAAGTCTGGTATCGCTATACCGCCTGATTCACACTTCCTGCTTAGCATTGTTTTTGCTATTCTGGGTCTTTTATTTTTCCATATGAATTTCATGATTGCTTTCTCTATTTCTACAAGAAATGCCGTTGGGATTTTGATTGGCATTGCATTAAACCTATAGAGAACTTTTGGTAATATCGCCATTTTGATGATGTTAGTTCTGCCTATCCATGAACAGGGTATATTTTTCCATCTTCTAAGATCTTCTTCTATTTCTCTCTTTAGGGTTCTGTAGTTTTCATTGTATAAGTCTTTCACCTCTTTTGTTAGGTTGATTCCCAAGTATTTTATTTTTTTTGAAGATATTGTGAATGGAGTGGTTGTCCTCATTTCCATTTCAGAGGATTTGTCGCTGATATACAGGAATGCCTTTGATTTATGCGTGTTGATTTTATATCCTGCCACTTTGCTGAATTCATTTATTAGCTCTAATAGTTTCTTTGTAGAGCCTTTTGGGTCTGCTAGGTATAGAATCATATCATCTGCAAATAGTGATAATTTAAGTTCTTCTTTTCCTATTTTTATGCCTTTAATTTCTTTCATCTGTCTAATTGCTCTGGCCAGTGTTTCGAGAACTATGTTGAACAGAAGTGGTGAGAGAGGGCATCCCTGTCTTGTTCCAGATTTTTTCATTGCTATCATTTCTTAAAGGTTTTCTGGATGCCTTCTTTTTTACATGACATGCAGAATCAACATATCTTATTCCAAATAATTCTCTTTACATTTTAATTGGAAGTATATTTAATTTAACTCCTAAGAAACATAAAATGACTTCCACTTTGTCTTCTCCTATCATTTAATTTTTTTCTTTTTTGTATCTTTTTTCTTATGATTATTCCTTCATCTTTCTTGTTGATAATAGAGCTGTCAATCTATGTTGTGACTTAGATACTAAGTGTCCCCCAAAAGCTCATGTGAGAAACAATGCAAGAAAGTTTAGAAGTGAAATGATTGGGTTATGAGAATCTTAACCTGATCACTGCATTAGCACCTGAGAAGGATTAACTGGGTAGTAACTATAGGCAGGAAGGGTGTGACTAGAGGACATAGGTCCCTGTGGACATGTGTTTGGAGTATATATTTTGTCCCAGGTGAGTGGAACTCTCTTTCTCTGCTTCTTGTGTCCTTGTCCCCAGCTCCTTTCTACTGCCACACTCGTCTCTCATGATGTTCTGTATCACCTTGATCCCTGAGTAAAGAAGCCAGCTGTTTATGGACTGTGACCTCTGAAACTGTGAGGTCATAATGGTACTGTTAAATTCTTTGAAAATTTTAATTGTTCTTGTTAGGTCTTTTGGTTATAGTGCTGAATAACTAACTAAACCAGGTGTTTATTTTTTTTTAAATCAACAATATTATTTTAAACTGGTAAATTCATTCTGTGTCATTCACTTGCTAACCCTACATAGATACTATCTAAAACATTTGTCAACCTAGATATTCTGATTTTTATTTCTTTTCCTATGGACCATGGACCACATATCTCATATGAAATACCTGTGGCCCCATGATTTCTTAGCATCTTTTAAACAACCATGTTAACTATTATCTATCAAAATATTTAATCTCTATACTATCTCTATGATTTCTACATTTTCCCAAACTAAGCTTTAATACATTCTTTGAAAATTTCTTTCCTTCTTTGAACTTGTCAAATATCTTTCTTATTAAATGAACATAAAACAAACGTAAAATTTCTAAAACATTGAACCTGGCAAAAAAGATAGATAGCATGTTCTTAGTATTTAAATTTCAACATGTGTAAAAAATAGACTGCAGGGAAAGGAAGCAAGATGGCTGATATTATAACTGCATTCATGGGATGCACCACAAAACAGTTCTTAATAGGACAGTGAGTTAAACAGAAGAGCACTGGACTACCATATCACAATCTTCCCCATAACATGACTGTGAGAAACATGCATTGTATATACACACTCAACATGATAGGTATACTTAGGGAGACTGAAGAAATCTTTATCCCTCAGTTAGCTGTTCGTAGTAATACAGAAATTAATGCCCTTCATTTTTCTATTTTTGTTAAAGCCCCAGAATTTTGATGTCTTCTTTTCTATTAAGCTTTATTTAATTAATTTATATACATCTCATGTTATGATATAAATATATGGTACTGTTATGGATGCAGAACTTTTATGGTTTGGATATGATGTCCCCCAAAAGCTCATGTGTGAGACAATGTAAGAAGGTTCAGAGAAATGCAATTGGGTTTTGAAAGCCTTCACCCAATCAGCAAATTAATCACCTGATGGGATTAATTGAGTGGTGATTGAAGTCAGGTGGGTGTGGCTAGAGGAGAAAGAGCATTGGGGGCGTGGCTTTGGGTATATATTTGTATCTGGGGGGGTGGAGTCTCTCTCCACTTTCTCATAATCATGTGAGCCACTTCCCTCTGCCATACTCTTCTGCAGTGATGTTCTGCCTCACCCCAAGCCTCACAGAATGGTGCCAGACTTTCATGGACTGAGACCTCTGAAACTCTGAGCCCCCAAATAAACTTTTCTTCCTCCATAGTTGTTCTGGTTGGGTCCTTTGGTCACAGCAGTGAAAAAGCTGACTAAAACAAGAACACATATTTATTTAGACACAAACTTCCCATGCCATATAAAAGAACCTTAAGAGAAGAATGAAAAGAGCTTGTTCAGGAGAGTTAGCAGGAGAATGCAAAAGTTTATCTAAGAAGGAAGGTAGAATCAAAGGGATACTTCAAGTGTGGCTTGGAAGTGCTTCAGGGAGGCTGAGATGGTGATGGCCTTTAGAGTAAGAACTGATATAAGTGAGATTGCCAACCATTTTGTTGAGTCATTGTGTCAATCTGACTGAGTTTTAAACCTAATGTAGGGTTTGGGTAAAGATTGATTAGATAATAGGTTAATTCTACAAGGTGATTAAGCTATTCCCCTGAGGGAGGGAGGTAGTTTGGGGAGATGTATTATTTTTTTTCAGACATTTATAGTGCCTTTTAATCCAGCTGTTCAAACACAAAGCCATTTAAAGTGCTTTCTACCACTCAGAAGGAAATTCTAGATAATATGGATAATCGGCATTAATGACATGTCCAGTGTCACAGAGGATCCAGATGGAGATAGAAATTGCAAAGGGTCAGAAGTTCCATCATGCAACTGGGAAGCAGTTTTAGAGAACATTACTCCATAAATAATGAGTCCTGAGATCATTACTCAGACAGACCCAGGATTACCAACTAAAAAGTACACTTAGGAAAAGGGAGAAAATGGGTGTGCACTTGCTTATAAGGTGATTTATTGATATCTGTCCTCAAAATTCTTGCTAATTTATACTATTTTGCTTTTTACTCTTGTTTTATCATGGGGGCTCTGCTACCTTCTTTAGTCGAAGCATTGTGTGGTATTCTACGGGGTGTGGCATTATAATATGGGCACGCAATTGAGGTTGTTTGGGTAGGTATGTGCCTAGTTTCTATTTATAGGTCCACAGTTTATCCAGCCTCCAGATATTAGCATTTACACTGGAATTATCAAGCCCAAATGATGTACTTAGGGTGTCTGTCACCCTAAGTACAAGTGTAGGAAGTGTAGGAAGCTGCAAGTGTAGGAAGCATGCATGCATCTTACAAAGACTTGCATTGGATAGAATTGAGTTCAGGATGTCCTTAGTGCACAGAAGCATGTAAAAGGAGAGACTATATAGTATATGATTCCAGTGGCTGGTCAGGGTCTCAGCATCCACATGTTATGTTTAGTGTCAGAGCTCTGGAAGAGATAGACCTGATGTCCTACATGAGGAATCAGGTCTGCAGATCTGTGTGGCAGGTTTTTGTACCAGTCAACTTAGCCTGAAGATCCAAAGTTTTACCCAAGTTCTGCTCAATTAGTGTTTCCCAAGCTTAGAAAGCATGAGCATAAACTGAGGGTTTACTAAAAGTGTACATCTCTGTGCCCCACTCCTGGAGAATATTATCCAGTAGATCTGGAATGGAAATCTCAGGATCAGCATATTTAACAATATATAGATATGTGTGTGGAATAAACACACTTTGAGAAACGTTGCTGGATAGTCAATGATGAAAGTTATTCAGGTGGTAGACACGGATGGAGAAAGATACCACAGTTGAAAAGTGATGATTTTACAGTACTGCATGTTCTGGATTGTGGCTATATCTAGTTGGCCTGCTAAATACAAGGCACAGAGACTTAGATTTTGTTTCAGCTTCCGATGTTGGTGTTTTCATCTGTCATCAGATTGAAATGGTGTGTCAAGCACGGGACACATTAGTTGCTAGAGTATTTTGGAAAGTCTTCTAGAAATGGGGGGGCACATTGAAAATAGCCTAACCTGATGGAATGTATCATCTGAATATTTCTGGAAAGTAAAAAGATTCCTTGGAATTGGAGCTTCATTTTAATTTCATCAGGATCCCTCAATCATGCACCCTGATGCATTTCTGATATGAAAAGGTAATGGAAGATCTGGAGAGAGCTGAAATTGTCTTCATAAAAGAATGATAAGAATGGAGCATCCTGTCAGAAATTAGGAGATAGGCTAGGAGAAGTCAGGAGATAGGAGAAGAAAGAGTAATCAAGAGAAAGGAAGCCAGTATATCTTTCAGGACAGCCTAGCTTGAGGTAGGGAAGCCAAAAGAAGGAAAGCATGTCTATATTCGTCTGCTTCCTGTTTCTATAACAAAATATCTGAGGCCAATTAATTTATAAAAAGAAAAACTTCATTTGGCTCATGGTGCCAAAGGTTCTATGTAAAGAACAAATGACCCCATAGTCTTGGGCCTCCGGAGAGGGCAATACATTATTACAGGAGCATGTGGCAAAGCAGAACTGTTCACATCATGAGCTAGAAAGCAAAGAGGGGGAGGATCAGTCAGGGTCTCACAGTTACCTTTAAGGGTATGCACCCAATGACCTAAGGAACTTCCACAAAGTCATACCTCCTGAAGATCTGTAACACCTCCCACTAATGCCACCCTGGAGACCAAGCCTTTCACACATGGACCTTTAGGAGACACTTATCCAAACTATAGCAATGTTTATGTTTATTTTATTCATATTTCTATATGCCCCTACCTGTATCCATTTATCTATATAGAGAAAAGAGTTTATGAAATCACAGAAAATACTGCCTTTCAAGTTTGGGATGATGCTCTGTGGAACACAGAGTTCCTATGTGGAATGGCAAAAAAATTTATAAACCAATTGAGTGGCTGCAGAATCTCAAAGTCAGAAGAGACCATGACATAGAATCCCTTTCATCATCCCCTGCTCTTTCCTTCATGTTCTGCATGTGAAGAAGGTGATAAACTTTCTAAAAGATGTTGGAAAAAGCCAATTTTATCAGTATCTTAAGGTACAATGTAACCCCACATAACATTTGGACTCCATTTAAGTTTTAGGCAAAGAAGGTAAGGATTTTCTTTCCTAACCAGAGTTAAACCACTGAAAGATTTTGAATGTGTGAGTAATTTATTTGGAAATTGATAATAACTAAACACAACTGTAGCCCAACCATTTTAAGAAGAAGTTTGTTTTAAAGTACTAGGTAGTTTCTTAAATTGACTGTTTTTAAATTGGGCCAGAGTTTGGAAGATGAATTATGATTTTTAAAAGCAATGGGACAGACTCAGGAAAACATTCAAGATTTTCAGAGAATATTTTGTACAAATACCAGCTCTGTAGGTTTTTTTTCTTTCTCATAATAATCTTGTGTGGGTATATGTGTGTATGTATCTTAATTTATGGTCAGCCTCAAAATTACAAGCAAGAAAAATTCCCCTTATTTTTTGTGATTAGATGTAAAACATCTGACAGTATTTGCCAAGAAAACCCAATTTGCCTCACTGTTTACATAAGCAAAAGGAAAAGTGCAGGGTATCCATCTGCAAATCAACATCAAAGCCTTTCCACACGATGCAGGGAGGGTGACATGTATTTGGAGAACAGTGTGAGATCCTTCTGTTACCAGGATTCTGTTGGCTCCAGCTTTCTACCTAACCATGGCCAAGGGCAATGAGGCTCTGTGTCTTTACTGCTGAGGTAGCTGGTCTTTTAGAGCTGAACCTCACAGCTCTCTGATTTTTGCCCACTCCCTACCCTGTAACATCTGTGAGTGATAGAGAGTCACAGCACATTTTATATGCAATGAAGCCATTCCAAAAACTTTCATAAAGTCAAAGCTTTGAGGAATAAAGGAGAAAAAGTTGTTGACTAAACATATCTTTTCTGACACCTGATGCTGTACATGCCTCATATGAGTTATCTGGTGCATGTAGAACTTACATCACAGAATTATTACCTAGACATGTTGACCACAAAGCTTCTATTTCTTTCCAATTATTAAATGGATCAGGTTTTCTCCTTTTCTTATAATGAGATTCCCAAAATTGTGCATTTTAGTGGTAAGGGCATAATTTATATTGCCCTTTGAGTTCCAAACTATGTGTGTGTGTTGGGGGGGGGGGGTTACTGGATTTTGAATTGAACCTAGGGCACTTTATTATTGAGCTACATTCCCAGTCTTTTTAATTTTTATTTTGAGACAGTGTCTCACTAAGTTGTTGAGGGTCTCGCTAAGTTGCTGAGATTGGCCTTGAACTTGTGATCCTTCTGCCTCAGCCTCCCAAGTCACTGGGATTACAGACATGCACCAGCATACTAGGCTGAGTTCCAAATTTTTAAGCCTCTACAATTATGTATTCTAAGGCAGCAATATACCCTTACAGATGTTGGTATCTAAATAATCTGATAGTTTGACAAACAGATGATTCACACTACCCCAAAGCTATTATAAACTATGAAATTCCTTGACTACCTTCTCTCCCTTCCTCCCTTCCTTAACTTCCTGACTTCCTTCTCTTTCTCCTCCTTTTTCTTACCTGTTCTTCTTTATTCCTCTTTCTTTCTTCCCTGTTTCTACTCCTTTTTAACTTTCTCTCCTTTCCTTCTCTCTCCTCTGCGCTTTTTTCTTTCTACAACATTATTTTACAGTTTTTATTAAAAAGGCAAAATATAGTGTAGAAAATTACACAAATCATAAGCTTGATAGATTTTTACAAAGTGAAAAGACTTGTATAACCAGCATACAGAAGGAACAATACCTAAGAATCTCGTGTCCTGTTCAAATTATCAAGAACCCCTCCCCCAAACTGATCACTATTCCAATTTATAGCACATGGATTAGAATCAGTTTCTAAACTGTACGTAAGTAGATTCATACAATATATACCCTTTTGTGACTATTTTATGCAACTTTGTGAAATGTATTCATGTTGTTACTTATAGAAGTTTATTCGTTGTCATTGATGTGTGTGCTTAGAAAAAAGAGAACAGCTAAGTGTGGTGGCACACGTCTGGAATTGCAGTGACTAGGGAGGCTGAGGCAGAGGATCACAAGTTCAGAGCCAACCTCAGCAAGTTAGTAAATCCCTGTCTCAAAATAAAAAATAAAAAGAGCCATAGATAGATAGAGTTCAGTGGTATAGAACCGCTGAATTTCCTCCTCAGCACAAGAAAGAGAGAGAAAGATTCCTTTATGTGATTTGGCTTTAAAGCAGAGTTTGTAAATAAGAATATACCACAATTTATTTATCCATTCAACTGAACTGTTGTTAGATATTTGTTCCAGTTTTTTATTTTTGCAGAGAAAGGAAAAGACTGCTAGAACATTCTTGTATGCGTTTGTTTTCTGTTGAAAATATACCTAGAAGCAAAATTGTTGAGATGTAATATGTTAAGTGGTTACACCAATAATACCAGTTATTCTACAATTCTGTCAATGCTTAGTATTATCATATTATTATTATTGTTATTTTGCTTTAAAACAGCACTTTTGATGAGTATGCCATGATATTTAAGTTTGGTTTTCATTTGCACTTTATGTTAGTTAAGAAGTAGCAGCATTTGTTCATTCATTTATAGGCCATTTGAATATCTTCTTTAGTGAAGTATCTATTCAAGACATTTATCTATTTTTAATTGATTTTTCCATCATTTATTATTGGATTTTTAGAAATATTAATATATTTAGTATATGAATAATTTGCCAGAAATACATGTTGCAAATACCTTCTCAGATTCTGTAGTTTGCCTTTTCACTCTACATTTCTAAAGTATATCAATTTTGTCTCTAAGATTAGTTTTGTGTCCTGTTTGAGAAATCATTCTTCATTTAGAGTTTATGAAAATATTCTCCTTTGTTAGCATCTAGATATTTTATTGATTGACATTTCACATTTAGGTCTTCCGTTCAACTTGGAATTGAATTTCAGATGGGGTAAGATGTGGGTTGAGAGTGATTTGCTCACATGCACAGAACACTTTGGGCCACACTATTTATTGAAAAGGCTCTCTTTACCACTGCTGTAGTAGCCTTTGACATATATGAAGTTTCCTGAACTATATAGATTTGTTTTTATACTCTATTACGTATTTTATTGGTCTATTCCTGTGTCATTGTTTTTATTAGCATTATACCATGTCAATCCCTGTAGCTTTAAAATAATTCTTGATCTTCCAACTTGGACTTCTTAAATATTTTCTTGGCTTTTCATGGCCTTTTGCATTTCCATAAAAAAAAAAGTTAAGTAATCTTGTCAGTTCATTATCCCTCATGAACATTTTCAGAACTTCTAATTGAAATTAAATTGTATCTACAGATTAAGTTTGGGCTAACTGTACTTGATTGAATATTTTGATTTATGAACATGATGTAGGCCTCCATATGTGGGGATTTCTTATTTGTTGTAAGAATGTAGTCTACTATAAGAACATTAATTGAATGTTTATATAGAAATATTACACTAAATTTCTTCCTAGGTTTTGGTGTTTATGTACATGTAACCATTTGTTTTCTTTTTCTATTATCTGTCTAATTATTTGCCTTTATTTCATCCTCAGACTTAAAGGTATGTTTTTACTGGATATAAAATTCTGGGTTCATGGGATATAAAATGCATTCAACATTTTAAATATGTCATCCCTTGATCTCTGTTTGACATTTTCCTTTGATGAAAAACCAGTCATCATTCTTCTGTTCCCCTGTATGTAACATAGGATTCATCTGCTTTGGTGGCTTTTAAGATTTTTCACTGAGCTTTTTGCTTTAGCAGCTTAGCAGCTTTATTTTGACTAAACTGGGTACTATTTTCTTTGTATTTATCCTACTTTAAGATCCCTGAGCCTCTTGTATTTGAAAGCAACATTTTATCACTAAATTCAAGAAATTTTTTGGCAATAATTTCTTCAATTTTTTTTTCCTGCTCCATTCTCTGTTTTCTCCTTCAGCTTCTCCAATTACACAATGTTAGTTCAGTTGATATTGTCTCACAGGTCACTGACACTGTTTTTGATTTTGTTGTTGTTGGTTGGTTAGTTGTTTGTTTGTTTGTTTGTTTGAATGATTTCTATTGATTTATTTTCAATTTCACTGAGCTCTTTCTTTGTTATGCTGGTGGGCTCAACTAGTGAATTTTTTAATTCAAAGTTAAACTTCTCATTTCTTTTTTTTTTTTTTTTTACAATTTTTACTTCTCTGCTGAAATTCCCTATCTCTCTCTCTCTTTTTTTAATTGGTCCTATCTCTATTTCTTAATTCATTCTATTCATCATTTTTTTCTTTGACTCCTGCATTTATTTAGAATAATTCTTTTAAAGTCATTTACTGCTAAATCAGAAATTTAGCTCATCACATGGTCTGTTTATATTAGATGACTTTTATTTATAGCTCACGTCTTTCTGCTTTTTCACAGGTTAGCAAATTTTAATCAAATATAGAACATTGTGGATGTTACAGGTAGGCTGGGTTTGACTAAAGGATACTGAGATTTGTTTAGTTAAGTTTCTATGTATCCTGTTGATCATATGAGGCTTGGTTATGGTTTGTGTAGGTGGCTGTATGTCATTTTAGTTCTCAGGCCTAGGGTATTTCCATTATTTCAGTAAGTGATCCTTATTTAGAATGTGGCCCTTCTAGGATCTCATCCAAATCCTTTGTTTACCAAAGTCTTTTTCCTCAGCCCAGAGTAGAACTCAACATCTAGCTCCCAACTCTGCACAGCCTCCAGAATCTCTTTTGAGCTCTCAGGCCTATAGCAGTCACCCATTGCTAGGATTCATGGAGTTTCTTTATAATCACGTACAGCTCAGGACTTGGCCAATGACTTAGGTAGTAATGTCACATAGATTTCTGTCCACTTCATCAAAAATATCCCTTGTACAGTACCATTTGTCACAAACTCCAGTCTCCCAGAAATTCAGAGCTCCTGTGCCTGTTTCCTATGGCAAACAGAAATACACATTAAAAATTCAGTCTTTACAGAGATAGAGTATAGACAGTAACAATCCCTTAGTAACCTTCTCTGGCTTTTTTCTTGCTTATTTCTCTTATCTGAAACTTATCCTGTTTATAATGTGATTTTATCATTTAAGGAATAGAATATCAAGAATTTTAATCAGATACAAAGTGATGTTTTAACACTGTACACAACATTTTTCATAGGTTCTTTAAAAAGGATGAAATAGATTAAAATCGTTCATTAAAAATTTCTAATTTAAAATAAATGCTGGCAAGGATGTGGGGAAAACAGTTGTACATTGTTGGAACTGCAAATTAGTCAACCACTTTGGAAATCAGAGTGGAGATTGTTCGAAAAACTATGAGTAGAACCACCATATGACCCAGGTATCCCACTCCTTGGATTTATTCAAAAAAACTAAAATCAGCATATTACAGTGATATAGTCACCTCAATGTTGATATCAGTACAATTCACAATAGCCAAATTATTAAATCAACCCAGACACCAATCCATAGATGAATGGATCAAGAAAATGTGGTATATATACACAATGAAATTTTTCTCAGCCATAAAGCAGAATGAGATAATGGCATTTTCTGGTAAATGTATGGAAACGGATAAAATCATGTTAAGTGAAATGAGACAGACTCAGAAAATTCAGAGTTGAATGTTTTTTGTTTTTTTTTTCATGAAGCTAGAATAAAATGAGAGAAAGAAGTCAGTGAGGGAGGGAATCAAATATCATAAAGATAGAGAAGATGAGTGGACTAGAAGGAGGAGAATGAGAGGGAAGGAGGAAGGAAGGGAAAGGGAAAGAAATATGGAATGAATCTGAGAGAATTTCAAGATGGTGGGATAGAGCAGGTCACTTTCCTGGCTGCTCTGTGGTGTGAAACCCAGAAAGCAGACATGCAGCTTCTCAGCACGGTAGGTGAACGGAGGAAAAGGGGAGAGGGTGCGCTTTCCTGGAATTTAACACTGGGCACTCAAATCAGATTGGAGACTCAGGAGGTTAGATATAATAATGAAGAAAACTCCAGCACTACAGACACTGCTGTGGCCAGAGGCACCAGCCAGAATTGTCCCTCTGTGAGCACAATGGAGGAATAAGGGAATTAAAGGAACCCGCATTTTTAGGAGTTCTGAGGTGTGTCTGGGTACAGAAAGTTTAGAGATCACAACCACAGCCTGACTAAATTGAAAGGTGCTGTGCACAATGTCCTTGTGTGGGAAAGAAACCACACCTCTCTTGGTGTGTGGAGGACAAAGGAAGGAACCATTTTGTAGCTGCAGCACGAACCAGTAGTTGAGGGAGACAGGTCTTGGCTAATCTCAGTCTGGCGTGAAATACAGGCCTGGCAAACCCACACTGCATGATACAGAGTGTGCCCAGGTGACCAGGAGAAAACCACATGTGGAGAGAGGTTTACACGTGGGACAACTGGTTGCAGAAACCCACCCAGCTCTATTTCTCCCCCTGTAATTCAGCTGCTCACAGGACCAGTTAGGAGAGACGCACCTGGCTGGGAATTTGAAAGGGCAGGGGCAGGAGAGACTGAGTTTGGAGACTGAACCCGAGACCAGGAAACTTGGGGTCTGCAAGTGCCATAGTAGACTGAGAATTGGCTCCTCCACAACACCAGTGGGACCCAGGGAAGATTCTGGGGTGCAGTCTTCCAGCTGGTAGGGTGCTGGAGATGTGTTGATTGAAAATCTCCAGACCAATTGGCATCCGGCCAAAAAGCCTGGAGCCCACCTAAACCTAAACCCCTATTCCAGGAGTTCCACCTACAGGATTACCTCTCTCACCCTAGCAACCCCACCCTGAGGGTGGAGCTTGAATCATACTCCAGCCAACCCCACCTAACTGTTGAGAAGGGAAGCTGAGAATCTTCTGAAATCCAACTTACACAATTCTTTAACTTTTCATGGAGATCTTTCTTTTTTTTTTCCTTTTTTCTTTTCTCTGCTTAATTGTGACCTTAATGGTTCATGGACATTTATATGCATATTCCTATTTGCTTTTGTTTTTCTTTTCTTATTTCTAGCTTTTTGAAACCAGTTATTTTTCATGGATCGGTTTTTTGAGGACTAAGAAGTTTGATTAGTATATTTCAGGTTTGTTTTGCAATCTTTTAATTTTAATTTTTAAAATTTTTACTATATATATTTTTTTCTTTCACTTATCTGTTTTACTTTAATCTCTTCCTATTTTGTCTTCTGCTACAGCCAATCTCTATTGTTCTCTCTTCAACTCTTTCTTTAATTTTTATTTCTATCCTTCCTTCTTCTTCCTCAAAATCATCACACCCTACATCACTTCTGTTCTCTCCCTGTCCACTGTTCAAAATTGTAAACCATTTTGCAAACTTACTGTTTTTATTTTTGGCAATAACTGATCATATAATTTCTGTTCATTGTGACAACTTGTAGACAACATCATAGCAGGAACCATTTGGTTTAATGTACTTTAAATTTGTAAATTTTTTGCATTGTTTATTCTTGTTATTTGTCTCCCTCCACTGAGGTCTTGGAAACCTTCAGGGACACTGTAACAGGGTAAAAATTCTACTGCCTCACATCCATTCTGTTAGATGTGTAGACACACAAATATCATGAAAAAAACAAGGAAAAAAAATCTCTACAAATGAACCAAGCTATGTCAAAAACAGAATACATAGACATCACAGTGGAAGAAATTTCAGAGAAGGAGTTTAGAATGTACTTACTTAAACTAAACTGTGAGGGAAAAGGGAATGTAAGGAGTGATATCAGAGAGAAAATATAGGAAGTGGAAAAAATCAATAAAGAGATAGAGATTATTGAGGCTGGGATTGTGGCTCAGTGGCCCAGTGCCTAGCATGTGTGAGGCACTGGGTTCGATTCTCAGCACCACATACAAATAAATAAAATAAAGGTCCATCAACAGCTAAGAAATATTTTTTAAAAAACAAAAAAAGAGATATATATTATAAAAAATCAAGCAGAGATCCTTGAAATGAAGGAATCAATAAACCAAATTAAAAATTCAATGATCACTTGGAAGATAGAGTTTCAGGCAATGACGACAAAATATATAATCTTGAAAATAAAGTTGACCATGGAGAAAAGATGTTAGGGGACCATAAACAGAACTGCCAAGAAATATGAGATAACCTGAAAAGTCCAAATTTAAGATTTATTGGGATAGATGGCTCAGAGATACAAACCAAAGGAATGCACAATCTTTTAATGAAATAATATAATTTCCCAAACCTAAAGAATGCAATGAAAAATCAATACAAGAGGCTTACAGGACACCAAATATACAATTTTACAACAGACCCACACTAAAGCACATTATTACATTATCATGAAAATGTCTAACACACAGAATAATGAGAAAGGGAATGGAGATTAAGATCAAATTCCTTGTATGTATAATTATGCCATAGGAACCCAGATACTATGTATAAATATAATGGTCTAATAAAATTTTTCTAATTTTAAAGAAGTGAGAAAATATATATCAAGGGGACCATGTAACACACCCAGACAAAGGCAGAGGCTGAAGAAGACTTTCCGCTTCTGGGGAGGGAGGGCAAGGGAAAGTTAAAAAGGAGAGAGAACCAGGAAGGAACTTGGTGGCTCTTCCACTTTATTTTCTTGAATGGGGTATTGAAAAATAAATCTAAAAATCACAGAATATTAAAATACAAGTTTTCTTTTTTAAAAAGGCGTGGTTATGTTAAGTTATACTACCCATTACAGCAGAATATTAGCACTCAATACTCTGAGCAGAATCAAGCCAACCCACTTGTAGAGATTTTCAATGTAGTTTAAAATGCCTTTTGATTTTACTGTTATGATTTACCTTTGGAACTCAATTATTGAGAATACCAACTTTATCATAGCTTCTTATGAGATAGTATCACATGAAAAGACTCCCCAATCAATGTCTAATAGAGTTATATATTTAGAATTATAGGAAAAATAAACCTTTTTCTCTTTTTATCCTACGAGGGTGCTTGGGTATGTGTGTACACTCCTGTAGGATGGATTATCAGGAGTCTGTCATATAGGATTTCAGATAGAGAAGGGACAATTTAAATTAACTGACAAAATTTCTGTGTCTTACAGCTGGGAAGAATTGAAGCTGATATTGAAGTCTGGAGATTTAAGTAATTCGCCCAGAATCCTTGGGGAAGGGTATGTGTTACTAGATAAAAATAATTGTAAATATTATGATACAATATATGGAGCAAGAGGAAGGCTATTGCTTTTGTAATTAAAATTTAAAAAAAAGAAAACTTGACCAAATAATTTTGTTCTTTGGAGCTATACAGGTTATTGCCTATGATCTTCAACTGAGAGAATATGACACCTAATTAATAATTATATCATAGTCTTGGGGAAGGATTTCATGAAGTTTGGTGTTTTGCTGGGGGTGAGTAGTAGTGCCTCAGAGAAAACGATGACATGTTTAACTTTTAGCAACAAATATTTCAAAGCAGAGTTTTGATGTGCTTTCTTGGCTTGAATTAGGGTTTGCATTAATATTGACTTTCTGCTCAGACAAGTTTTCTACCCAGTATTTTTATTAGATTAGAAAAGCAGAGTGTTCAGAACTAATGCATATTTGCTTTCAGAAGTTCTTTCTCAACACTTATTCTTCTCATCCCAAACATGTTCAAAGTTGAAATTTTTGCATTACTCTACAAAAGAACACATAACTTTTTCATTTAAATTTTATCCTACTTTCTCTTGATTACCACCCAACTTATTCCCTGGACACAAAATTAAAACAATGAAAATCCCATTAGTTTTCAATTCATTAATGATAACATCTCAAATTTCAGATTTTCCTTTAACAGGGAAATTTTTAAGACTACTCCCCAGAGAAACTATACAGGGTCAGTGAGCCCCTCATTAAAGAGGCTGACCCTTGAGAAGGTTTAAAGAGGCATTCTTCCAATGATGATATTTTCACTACCCCACGTGGAGTTTCACTTTCATAAATTAAACAGCCTAACTTGAATAAGTCATTTTATTTAAAGGCAATCTCACAATGTTACAGGCAATGCTAACCTGTGTGTGTTTGTGTGTGTGTGTTTGTGTGTAAGAAATGACTGTCTTTTTTGAATGATAAATACTGGGTCAGTTGATTCAGGCTCTAGTCAAAGCTGTGACCTAAATATAAGTCATATCCAAATATCAAAAATCAAACCCATTGCCTGGCACTTTTAAAATATTTAATCAACATTTGATGAATGAATGGATGAATTAATCCATTAAAGAATATAACATATGCTTTCTAACCTTCTCTCTTAACCCTTAACTGGAATGATGGATACTAAGTGTTATCTAATCTTTGTGCCTTAATTTGCTAGAGCATGGAATTGGAAATGATAGTTGTGACTCATCTCAATGGCTAAGCTTTGAAAAACCCATGTTTCCTTTTGCCCCTTGCCTCAGTCTGATAGCCTGGATACAGTTAAATGTTAATGAATCACGGTCTTGAGGGCTAAATGGAAAGATGTTCCATTCTGTGTTCATAATTGGCTTTTACCATGTTTTTCCATATTCAAAGAGATGTAATGGCCAGGAGTGTTCAATAATTGATGGAAGACCATGGACTTCTAGTTTACAGAAGCAGAGTGAGTTTAGAGAAAATTAAATATAAGTAAGTCCAAAAAAAGCAGAGAAACTGAAAAGTATTAAAGCTGGATAGAAAAAAATCATTAAATCAATAAGAGAAAAAACACTGATTGCATTAAAAATAAACTTTTCATCAGCAACATTATAAGCCAAAACATAATGGAATATTATTTTCCAAATATTAAACTATCAGTTAGGAGGGAGGAAAAAGTAAAGATATTTTTAGACACACACTGGGAGAATTTACATTCACTATAAGAATTACCAAAGGATAAAACTTTAGTAAGAAGAAATTAAACCTAAAAGGAAAGAATGAATTGTGTGAAGCAAATTGACAAGTATGATAAAAAATATATTTATAATTATAATAAGAGTTGACTTTTTTAAAGCTAAAAATAAAATGTGAAAGAGTATTTAAAGCATGGAAGGATAATAATAGTAGGAAATAATAACAGAATATGAGATTTGGTGACTAAAGTTAAAACAATATAAAAATCTATTATTGGAACAAAAATTTCTATGTGTTAAACTTAGACTTTAGACAAATATATTTGTTTAAATTTTAGGGAAAACCATGAAACTAATTGAAATATAAACTATAACTTCCAAACCAGTAGAGGATGAGAAAAGGAAGTTTTAAAGATAAATCAATCTAATGAAAAACTGGAATTTAAAAAATTAGATTAAAATTAAAACTTAAAAATTTTAATAAAAATTTAATTCAAATTAAAATTTTGTGTCTAAAAATGCAAAATAAGATGATAGCAGTAAGGTCTAATAGATCAATAATCATAATACATGTTAAAGCACTAAACTCAATTGTTAAAAAGTAAACTTAGACTGAATTTTATAAGTCCAGTTATATGGACTTTAAAGTGAACTTGGTTTTAAAATAAAATCTAGGTATATGTTGTTCATAAGATATGTTGACATTGAGAATTTGAATATAAAGGCACATATTTAGGATCATTAGGAAAAGAAAATAGCCATATTATTACAGAAAATTACAATACAAAGCAAAAGCATTGTTAGGGATAAAAAGAATCTTAGTTTTTTCTTTGATGAAAAGAGACTATTACCAGGGAGATATAAAAGTTTTGAGCCTATAATGCACTTGACACTGTAACCTTGAAATACATAAAACCAAACATCAGCAGAATTACAAGTAGAAACAGACAATACAAAACGATATTAGGAAACTTAAACATATGTCTCTTAGAAACAAACAAACAAAAAATTAACAATCAAAAAGTAGTAGCCAGGTGCAGTGGCATACCTATAATCCCAGTGGTTCAGGAGGCTGAGGCAGGAGGATCACAAGTTCAAAGCCAGCCTCAGCAACTTAGTGAGGGCCTAGGCAGCTTAGTGAGAACCTATCTCAAAATAAAAAATATAAAGGGCTGGGAAGGTGGGTGAGTGATTAAGCACCCTGGGTTCAATTCCCAGTACCAAATAACTAAATAAATAATTTAGCAAAGATATAAAAGATTCAAATAACATGTAAGGTTAAAACATTTATCTAGAAGAATTTTATCTAAAAACATATAAATGTACATATCAAAAATTGCCTAAAAACATTCAAATAACAGAAAGTTTCAAAAACTAGCAAGTATAATCCATAATATAATATAATTCAGATCAATTTTCTTTAACATAATTTAATATAATACAGTAAATTTAAAATAGAAAATTCCAAATAAATCATGAGTCAAAGAAAAGTCAAATTAAAAATGATAAAATAATAATAATTGAGGTAGATAAGATAGAATCACTATATCAAAATTTGTAGGACGTAACTAAAATGATATTCAAAAGATAAATTTATTACTTTAAATATGCATCAGAAAAGATTGAAAATTAAATATCAAAGCAACAATTGAAGAAGAATATTTCCAGCAAAGTTTGCCTAAAAGTGACTGTGAGAAAAAATTCTAAAAATTAAAGCAGAAATTAATACTATAGAAGCTAAGAATTGTTGAAAAGAACCAATTATTTCAAAAGCCAACTATTTGTACTTGGGAATCAATCTAACAAATGAAGTGAAAGACCTCTAAAATGAAAACTATAGAATGCTAAAAAAAGAAATTGATGAAAACTTAGAAAATGATAAGACCTCTTATACTCTTGGATAAGAGAATTAATATTGTCAAAATAGCTATACTACCAAAAGCAACACACAGATTCTATATAATTCTCATAAAAATTCAAGTGATAATCTTCATAGAAATTGAAAAGGCAGTCATGAAATTCATTTAGAAAAATAAGAGACCCAGAATAGCCAGTGCAATTCTTCACAAGAAAAGCGAAGCAGGAGGCAACACATTATGGAACCTCAAATTATACTACAGAGCTACAGTAACAAAAACGTCATGGTATTGGCACCAAAACAGTCATGAAGACCAATGGAATAGAATAGAAGACACAGAGACAAACCCACATGAATATAGTCATCTCATACTTAGACAAGGTTGCCAAAAACATACATTGGAGAAAATATAGCCTTTTAAACAAATCATGCTGGGAAAACTGGAAATCCATATGAACTAGAATAAAATTTAACCCCTATCTCTTATCCCACACAAAACTCAACTCAAAGTGGATCAAGGACCTAGGCATTACACCAGAAACTGTGCACTAGCTGGAAAAAATGTACACCCAACACTCCAACATGTCAGCTCAGGAATTGAATTCACAATATTTAAGCTATGGAGCTAAACAATATACCCTTCAACAGATGAATGAAAAGAAGATATGGCATATATACACAATAGAATATTACTCAGCCATAAAGAAGAATGACTTTATGATATTGCCTGTGAATGGATGGAATTGGAGACTGCCATGCTAAGTGAAATAAGCCAGTTCCAAAAAGCCAAATGTTGAATGTTTTCTTTGTTATGTGGAAACTAATCCAAAATAAGGTGTGAGGGGTGGTTAAAAAAAGAATTGAAGAAAGATCAGTGGAGTAGATAAAAGGGAATGAAGGAAATGGGGGGAGGGATAAAAAAAAAACAGTGGAATGAATCAGACCTAATATTCCTATGTACTTACATGAATATACCACAGTGAATCTCACCATTAAGTACAATCCACAAGACACTAATTTAAGAAAATAAATAAAAGTAAATAGCAGAAAAATCAGTAGAGTGGAGGGAAGGGAAGAGAGGTACGGGAGGAAGGGAGAGAGAGGGGAAGAACTGGGAATTGAATAGGACAAATTATATTACATATTTTTATAATTATGCTAAAATAAATTCTATTGTCATGTATAACTACAAGAAAAAAATGCCAGCTCTTTGAAAAAAGAAAATAGTTAAACTCTGTCAAATGAAATCAATGTGGAGTGTCAGGCAGGGAAATAGAGTCAATATTAGAAATGAAAAGATATGCCTACAGATAAAAATTAAGATTATTAGTAGTTATTAGGAATGACTTTTGATAGCAAATTTGAAATGTGGATTCATTTTTGGAAAAAAAAGTATAAATGACAAAAATGTATTCAGTAAGAAACTAAAATACTAAGTAGACCTACAGCCATTAACGTGATCAGATCAGTCATTAAAACTTATCCCACACAGAAGCAGAGGGCTCATGCAATTTCACATATTACCCAAGGAAAAGATCTGTATTTTTTTACCTTTTTAAAAATATTTTTTTAGTAGTAGATGGACACAATACCTTTATTTAGTATATTTTATGTGGTGCTGGGGATCGAACCCAGTGCCTCGTGTGTGCTAGGTAAGTGCTCTACCACTGAGCCACAACCTAAGCCCTTACATTTTAAATGATTTTGAAAATTTATTCTTTTTAGTTATTTAAAACATTAGGATACATTTTGAAATAATCCCAAAAGCATGGAATATAATCTGCTCTAATTCAGCACTTGCCCTTCCCTCCCTCTACTAATCTTTCTGCAATTTCTGTACAGTTTTTTAAAATTAATGTCTTGTAGATATACTTGATATTGGGGTTCACTAGGAAGGATCCTGTAGAAGGGAACATATCAGTGTTTATACAACTTGTTTGGGGAACTAGAAAAAGAGGAAGAGGTCTCCGATTTATTTTATATATGAATACTGACATATATTTAAGTGTAAAATATGGCATTAGGAGAGTATAAGGAAGAAAATTTGTAGATTATATTCAATGGTGGAAACAAAAATCCTAAATAGCATATTGACTATTCTGTAATGTGTTTTTTAAATTAATTATAATCAAAGAATACTCAACCTGGAACTTAGAGAATAATAAATCTATCAAGTAATTTAATGCTTTAATTCATTAAAGATGTATTTATTATCTCAATAAGTGCAGAAGAATTATATTAACTTCAAAAGCTATCAATGATGTTTTAAATTATGCCCATAACAATTTTTTAATTGAAAGAAGTTTCCTGAACCTTATGAACAACATTTTCAAAAGCCTAGAGCACAAATACCCTTCAATAATGAAATACAGGGAGCATGTTTTTCAAAGTCAAAGTAAAGGGAATATGTTTGCAATTGTAACTTTTATTTAACATTATATCAAGTATCCTATCCAATGTAACAAAGCAAGAAAAATAATAAAGGATATATGAAAAATTTATGAGAAAAAAATATGAAATTATTGCTATAAGTAAATAAAAGAGAGCCTGAACAATTCAAAGGTCAATCATGTCCATAGAACGGAAAAGTAAATAACATAAATAGGACAATTACCTTAAAAATAAATCTTTGAGTCCATCATAGTATCAAAATTCTTCAAAACACTTTCAAGGAACTCGATATGTTGATATTACAATGTGAATAGAAGAATAAATGGCCAAGAATTGGAAAAACAGATTAAGGATAAAGTAGAAGAGTCATCATACCAGATATCTAAAATCTTCTAATAAGTAATACCAAATAATTAAAACACTGTGGCAGGTGTAAGAATAGAAAAATACACTAATGGAACAAATACAATACACAGGAAAAGCCTCATGAATATATGGTATTACAACTAGAGAATAAGACAGGCTATTCAATAGGCAATGAGAAAACTAGTCATTCATATGGGGAAAAAATGAAATTATGTCTCTTCCATATACAATATACTGTTAGGAAAGCAAAAGGAGAGAGAAGCAAAGTGCAGAGGGCAAAAGCAAAAGCTGCCCTCCTGAGCTGCTCGCTTTATTTATATCAATAGGTTACTTTAGGTCATTGGCATCATTAATACATATTGTTCATTGTATTACTAGGCAGGTTACAGACTTAGCAACATTATGCAGGTTATTCCTCAATTACATACTAAGTTGTAATGTGCAATGTGAGGAGCTTTGTATAGCTCTCAGGAAAGTCTATTGTATAAAGTTACTGTTAGGTGAGAAGGTTTAGGCTCAGTGAAACATTATGATTGTCTAACAAGAGACTTCTTTTATTCCCAGGAGCAGTGTGCCTGAGATCAAGGTCGAGGCTGATAAGACTCTAACACAGAGCCTCCTCATGAAGGACATTGCTACAGCAGCTAGGCATCCTGTGTCTCTGCACACAAGTTTTCCCAGCAGCCAGGCATTCTGTGTCTTTGCACAGAAACTTTCTAGCCATCAAGCATGCCACAGTCACGAAGCTATCAGAGACCTCAATCCCAAACACAGAACCCTTACAATATACAAAACAAATTCAATGTGCTCAGAAAGCACAATTTTAAAACATAAATTAATGGTATCTTTTAAAACGTAGCAGAAGAACATTTCTTAACTAACAGACATAAAGGCATAAACCTTAGAATATTAATAAATGTGAGCAATGGTCAAAACTTCAGTTGTCTTCAGCCCTCATCAGTTTGGAGGAGATATTCACAATGCATGTAATGGACCAAAGAGTTGGATCTAAAACCATAAAACTCCATACAAAACAAACTTTTACAAAAAGGGTGGGGGAAGGAGAGACCTAAAGAACTTCATAGGCAATCAAAGAGGAAATCTAAGTAATAAGCATTAAGCAAGATATTCAAGCTTAATAAGCTGTTATAAATAAAATAAAAAATCAACTGCACTTAAATCTGGTGAACATGAGAACAAATGAAAAGTGTCTTACATCATTGCTATGACCTAAATTGGTAAAACCCCTTTAACAAATAATTTTGTAGTATTTAAAAAGTATAAAATCAATATGTCTGAGATCCCTATAATTCTAGTTTTTCATTTTATAGAAATCTTTATGTATGCACTCAAGAAGATGTAAATAGGAACTTTTACCACAGTGTGCTTTCTAACAGCAATAAAATGGAAATACTTCATTTGATAACCTAAGGAAAAACAAAACAAAACCTCTGGCCTCATGGAGTTTATATTCCATGATTCAAGAATTCCAAATACCACAAATATTTGGAATTCTTGAATCATGGAATATGATGGACATCATTATCCAAAGTACATGAAGACATGAAGTGGTGTGAACACACTTTATATACAAACATGAAAAGTTGTGCTCTATATGTATAATAAGAATTGTAATGCATTCTGCTGTCATGTACTTAAAAAATAAAATCAATTAAAACAACAACAACAATAACAAAAATAAGAATTCCAAATACCACAAATACTGCACTCTATCTACCTCCCAACATTTTTGTAAGTTAACTAGGAACATATACTTTTTTCTCAGTCCAAACAAGAAATTGAAAAGGCATTCTATGTATGGCCAATCTATTTATTGCTGCTTCAGTAAAGCATTTTAGTGTATTTTGATGATATAAAGGCCTGAATGAACAACTCTGTGGGTTAATAATATTGTTTGGATGTGATTGAAATCAAAGAGAACAGAAAAAAGAAAATGGCAAACACATAGTCATGTGTTTATTTGTATGAATACACTACCAGAAATGTCACTCTGTCAATAGACTGTTAGAGGATGGATCACTCAAAAAACAGATAAAGAGATTATCCCAAAGGGAAAATGGATTCTGTAGTCAAGAGAAAGTTGCCAGCAGAACTTCCAGGATGCCGACTTGGAGATGAGATAAATCTGTGCTTCAATTCAGGTTCTGCCACACAGTTTGTCAAATCATCAAACTTGATTCAGTTTCTTTTTTCTTTTTCCTTCTATAAAATGAAATAATTCCTGCTTCGTAAAAACCACCCATACTAGTTTGGACACAATCATCAGAGTGCTGGATGGACAGACCCACAGAGAATCCTTTACGTCCTAGCAAGACTCAAACACCAACATCTCACAAACCACACACTTCCTAAGAAACAAAAATCTCAAAGAAATCCAAATTTTTTAGATTATCACTCATCATCTGGATTCTCACTTCATGTGGCTTTCTTCATGTCCTTATCTGAGCCAAGTTCACACTCCTCAAACCTCCAAACCCTTTCAAGTTTGTCATTGGAAAACCTCTTAGAGCTTCAATCTCTTTCATAGTGTTCTCTTTCCGGATCCACCAGAAACCTGCTTTCCCCTGAGACCCCTTTCTCTGCACCCCATCAAGCAGTAGCTGCTTTCCCTGACACATACCTTATGCCAATATATAGGGCATCGTTTCTTCTCCCTCTTCAAAAGGCCATAGCTCTTTTGAAAACCCTGCTTCAGATTAAACCACACTCTCCCTTCCTTGATACAATCACACCCAGACCTCAATAAAGATCTCATTTACAGACTGTTTTGGTCAGCCTTTTGCTGCTGTAACTAAAAGACCCAACCAGAACAATTGTAGAGGAAGGAAGGTTTATTTAGGGGCTCATGGCTTCAGAGGTCTCTGTCCATGAGTGGCTGGCTCTATTCCTCAGGGCTCAAGGTAAGGCAGGACAGCTTGGTGAAAGAGTGTGGCAGAGGAAAGCAGCCCATGTGAGGATTAAGAAGCAGAGAAAGAGGTCTCTACTCTCCAGATACAAAATATATAACCCATAGGCTGCCCCCAATGAGCCACTTCCTCCAGCCACATCCTAGCATTTCAGTTACTACTCAGTGAATCCTTTGTAGGGGATCCATTCACTGATTGGGTTAAGACTTCCAAAACCCAAACGTTTCTCCTCTGAACCTTCTTGCACTGTCCCACACATGAGGTTTTGGGAGACACCTCACATCCAAACAATAATGCAGACTATGTAAATTGTATCAACTATTCTCCTTCAAACATTGCTGTCATCCTAATTCTTGGTAATTTCAACATATGCATAGATGATCTTTCCAGTACTCTTTCAACTTACTTCAACCTCTCTGGGGATCTCATTCACTAACTCACTACTCCTGTGATTTTTAAGCACAGGCTAAGTCATTAAGCCATCCTAGAGAGCCTGATGCTGTTCTGCTCCCTGAATAACAAAAGTCAGAGGCAACTTTCATATAGTAGGTCAGAGAAGTAACCTATCTACAGAGCCAGAGGGCAGGTTCCACCCAGAAATATGAAGGTGACAGAGTTGTTTTTTTTTTTTGACACCTAGCCATGGTTCATTTCTCTGCATTTCCTGTTCATTTCTCTGTATTTCCTCTTTTTTGTCCAGATTATTTCTTTAATCTTTAATATTTAATCAATATCTAATATAGAAAAATAATATCAGACTCATTCCCTTTAGTTTAAAATTAAATTTGGAATAAAAAACTTTATTTAAAAAATATTTAGGGTATTAATAGGTATATGAATGAATCCTTTTCATGAGGAATTTGAGGAAATGGTTTTCTCCTCTGTCTATAATATGACTGGACTGGCTTGGGCCTCCTAAATCCACCTTGAATATACAGATGGGCACTTTTTTCCCTTTTTATCCATTAGCTTGTTATAATCTCTTGGAATATGACAATCATCTGTAATTGAATATGAAACCATTTGTCACTCAAATTTTAACGCTATACGTTTAAAGGTTATATTCAATTTTTCTTTTATTTATTAATCCATTTGATCAATATAGAGTGAGGATCTATAACATTCAAGGCCCTTGGCTAGGTGTTTGACCAAAGATGAGAAATAAACAGTCTCTGACTAGTTATCTTATTGTCACAGGAAAGTAATGATTATAATCAAGTATTCTACAGAGGAAAAATTTCAGTGAGAAGTGTCAGGAATAATGCATTATTTGTAACTGGAGTTTTGCTATTCAAAATACTTAAAAGACCAATAAGAGAGTGCTAATTAAAAATGTATTACTATAGTATTTCTCTCAAGAAGCTTTTCACAAAATGCATCTAAGAGATAAGCAAGAGAATTGGAAGAAAAAAATGGAGGTCAGTAAATTTGAAACATAGAATTTAAGAACTAAACAGCACATCAGAATTTGACTAGTCAAGTGTTTTGGTTTCACTCCATCAAATGTAGAAAGTTGGAAAGAGCATTGCTCCAGTCTTTAACTTAGAAAAAAATCCAGAAAATTATAAATTATCAACTTTTCTTGAAATCATATGAGTAGCAAGAATTAGCAACTAACCTGCACTTTGGGGAGAGATAATACCTGCAGAGAGAAAGAGGGTCATGTAACCACCAGAGATAATTTGACTTCCTTCCATGTTTTTATTCCTTTAATTTTTTTTTCTTGCCTGATTTCTGTGCCTCGAGTTTCAATTACATTCAATAAGAGAGTGAGAATGAATGTCCTTGTCTTTTTCCAGATTTTAGGGAAAATGTTTTCAGTTTTTTTCCATTCATTATGATGTTGGCTTTGGGTTTGTCATATACAGCATGTATGATATTGAGGTAAGTTCCTTCTATCCCTAGCTTCTTCAGTGTTTTTAGCATGAATGGGTACTATATTTTTGATGACCTTTTTGTTTGCATGTATTGAGATGATAATGTGATTTTTGTCCTTACTTCTATTTTTTTTTTTTTTTTTTTTTTAGAGAGAGAATTATTTATTTATTATTTTAGTTTTCAGTGGACACAACATCTTTGTTTGTATGTGGTGCTGAGGATCGAACTCCGGGTCTCAGGCATGCCAGGCGAGCGCACTACCGCTTGAGCCACATCCCCAGCCCCCTTACTTCTATTTATGTGAAAAATTATATTTATTGATTTTGCATATGTTAGACCAACCTTGCATCTCTGAGATAAAAGCAACAACTTTCTGGTGTTCAATCTTCTTAATGTGTTTTTGAATGTAGATTGCTAATATTTTATGGAGTATTTTTGCATCCATGTTCATCAGGGATTTGATTTGATTCATTAGGATTTTCTTTCCTTGATGTATCTTTATCCAGGTTTGGTTTCAGGGTGGTACTGGCATCATAGAATGAATTTGGGAGTATTCTCTTTCTTTCTATTTCATGAAATAATTTGAAGAGGACTGACATTAATTCTTCTTTAAAGGTTTGGTAGAACCCAGCTGAGAATCCATCTGGTCACTGGCTTTTCTTTGTTGGGAGGCTTTTTATTACTGCTTTAGTCTTGTTGCTTGACATTGGTCCATTTGGGTGTTCTATATTGTCCTGGTTCAATTTGTGCAGGTCATATGTATCTAGAAATTTGGCAATAAATATTTTAGATTTTCCAATTTATGGAATATAACTTTCAAAATAGTTCCCAATGAACTTCTGGATCTCAGAAATGTCTAGGGTGACATCACTGTTTTCATCTCTAATTTTGTAGATTTGGGACTGTCCTTTCTTTCATCTCTGATCTTATTTCCTATCTTTCAAATGATCAAAACAGACATTTCTAAAAAGAAGAAATACAAATGACCAATGAATATATGAAAAAAAATCAACATCCTTGGTAATTAGGAAAATGCAAATCAAAACTATACTGAAATTTCATCCCACTCCAGTTAGAATGGCAGCCAGCAAGAATACAAATAACAATTGTTGGTAAGAATCAGGTAAAAAGGTAAACTTGTATATCGTTAGTGGGACTGCAAATTAGTACAACCACATTAGAAAGTAGAATGCAGATTCCTCAAAAAGACTAGGAATGGAATCACCATATTACCCAGCCATTCCACTCCTTTGTATTTATCCAAAAGAACTAAAATCAACAAACTATATTGATACATGAATAACAACGTGTATGGCAGCACAATTCAAATTATGAAGCCAATCTAGGTATCTGTCAGCAGATAAATGGATAAAAAAATGTGTGCATTAATTAAAAAGGTCATAATAGAAGGGAGATCAGTAGAATAAGTAGATCAGAGGGCAAGAGGAGGGGAGGGAAAGGGATATGATTAAGCAAATTATGTTATATGTATGTAAAACTATGACACTGAATCTCACTGTTAGGTATAATAATAATGCACCAATAAAATATAATTTTAAAAGATTCAATAAAGAACAATGGAAAATGTGTTTATAAATATGGATAATTTTACTCTGCAAGAGACACTGTTAAGTGAATAACCGTCAACCCCAGAAATCCCACTCCTAGATATTTACCCAAGGAAATTAAAAACTATGTTCTCACAAAAACCTGTATGCAATTTTTTTTATAGCAGAATCATTTATAATTGACACAAACTATAAAAGTTCAAATATCTTTCAACAGGGGGGACACAAAGAGGAAATATTTTCAAATCACATATCTGACACAAGACTTGTATATAAAATATTTAGAGAATAATCAAAATGCAGTGATAAGAAAACACAACTAAATTTAAACATTTGAACAAACACTTCACCAAAGAAGACATATGGATAACAAATAAGCACATTAAGATGTTATTGGCATTATTAGTCACTAAGGAAATATAAATTAAAACAATAAGATATTACTCCACAGTAGAATGGCTAAAATAAAAATAATAATTGGCAAAAGCACCCAATCTATAAAGGCTACATATCATATGATTCCAAAAGCACCCAATCTAAAAAGGCTATCATATCATAATCTGGAGAAGGTGAAACTCTGGAAAATGTTGAAAATATCAGTGGTTTCCAGGGAATTGGAAGAGAGAAGATAAATAGGTAGAGCACAAAGGATTTTTAGGGCAGTGAAAATACTTGTTTGAAACTATAATGATGTATGTCATTACATGTTTGTCCAAACCTTTTGTCCAAACCCTATAGAATATTTAGCACCAAGAAAGAACCCTAATGTAAACTACGGACTCTCAGTGGTAATCATGAACTAAGGCAGGTTCATCAACTGTAGGAAATGTACCTCTCTGGTGAAGGATTTTCACAATGGGGAGGTTCATTTTCTGTGGGGGAAAAAGAGGCTGTGGGAAATATATGTATATTCTCCACAATCTTGCAGTAAACTTAAAAGTGCTATAAAATTAATCTTTTAGAAATAGACTACAATACCAAGTTCCATGAGGGAGGTAGAGAAACTGGATTACTCATGTGTTGATTGTAAGAATGTAATAGGGTACAGATACTCTTTAAAATAGTTTAGCAGTCTCTTATAAAGTTAAACACCCTGACTGTCAACCCCAGAAATCCCACTCCTAGGAATTACCCAAGGAAATTAAAAACTATGTTCTCACAAAAACCTGTATATTATTTTTTTATAGCAGAATCATTCATAATTGCCACAAACTACAACAGTTCAAATATCCTTCAACAGGGGGAACATAAAAACACACTGTGGTACATCCATTCAATGGAATACTATTTAGCAAAACAAGGAACTGTTGATTCATAGAACATGGATGATTCCTTAAGTGCATTTTGCGATGTGAAATTAGCCATGCCCCAAAGGCTGTGTATTGTATAATTAAATTTTTATAATATTCTAGAAAAGACAAAACTACAGAAATTAGAAGCAGATTCATTGTTGAGAGAAGAGGAAGGATAGAGTATAAAGTTGGGACATAAGGGAAATGTAAAGGTCATGGACCTATTCCATATGGGACCATGGTGGGTACATGACAACATTATCAAAATGCATAGATGTGAATACCACAAAGTGAAAATTTGACTGTGCTCACTCAAATACATTTGCATAGATCTCTTAGCTGTGTCCACTCAGCAGGTCTAAAAGTAAGATACTTAGGAACAATGAGCCCACCAACCACTGAATTATTGATTTCTAAGTGCCAGCATCCAATAAAGGAACCAGACTTCTTTGGAGAAATATCTGGTTCTAGGTCTGGGGCAGAAAAAATGCAAAATGAATCTGAAAGTTTTCTTCCAGAAATGAAAGGGAAATGAGGTCATGGCAACCTCAAAGAATTCCCAGTGGCACAAACTGGAACAATCTGATAAATCAAATAAATAATGCATTGAAATGATACAGAGAAGATTAGCGTGGCTCCTGCACAAGAATGACATGCAAATTTATGAAGAGTTCCATATTATTAGGACTAAAAACAGCATACTACAGGGACACAGCCACATCAATGTTTATAGCAGCACAATTCACAATAGCTAAACTGTGGAACCAACCTAGATGCCCTTCAGTAGATGAATGGAAAAAGAAAATGTGGCATATATACACAATGGAATATTACTCAGCAATAAAAGAGAATAAAATCATGGCATTTGCAGGTAAATGGACGGAGTTAGAGAAGATAATGCTAAGTGAAGTTAGCCAATCCCAAAAAAACAAGTGCTGAATGTTTTATCTGATATAAGGAGGCTGATTCGTAGTGGGGTAGGGAGAGAGAGCATGGGAGAAATAGACAAATTCTAAGTAGGGGTGGGAGGGGAAGGGAGGAGGCACAGGAAAAAAAATGATGGTGGAATGTGATGATCATTCTTATCCAAAACAGATGTATGAAGACACAAATTGGTGTAACTAAACTTTGTATACAACCAGAGTTATGAAAAACTGTGCTGTATATGTGTAATAAGAATTGTAATGCATTCCACTGCCATACATAAACAAAAAATATTAATTAAAATTAAAAAAAAATAAATAATGACAATATTGGATTATAACTCTTTAAACAAGACATATATCTATGGGTCCACATTGACATAAATTGAATGATTGAATAAATACAGAAGAAAGAAGACACAAATCATTCTTGCATAGGAGTTGCAATGAATAAATGTAGAAAGAATGAGAGAAATTTAAAATTACCATTAAAACACCAAACTAATAATTCCTTTAGTCAGAGTCACTGTTGAAAGCTAAAATTGAATATAAGCAGCATATTTGCATAGCCTCAAAATACCTTTTCCAAAATATTTATTTGTAGTGGCTTCAACATTTGTCCAAGAATTCTTCCACACTCTTTCCTCTAAGAGGTCATGCTTAATTCCCCTCCCCTTGATGAACAAAGTCCAAATAGTAAAAAACAATAACTTTACAGTGAAGAAAACTGGCAATCTGCTCATTAACCAAGCAATAAAGGTTAGCTTGACCAGCAGTGTCATTTTGATGTCATCTACCCCTGATAAAGTGGAAATTGGTGATAAGAAGCACACCAAGTGTCTGTGGTGTTCTTCTGCAAAACAATGGTTCAATCACAAGAGATCATAGGAATCCAAATTGAGGAACTTTATAGATCATGAAATGTAAAAAAAAAAGAAAGAAAGAAAGAAAAAGAAAAAGAAAAAAAAAAGAAGCTCTCACAAAATGGGGGCGAATAAGGAGACACAATAACTAAACATAATGTGTGATCCTGAGTTGGATCCTGGAAAAGAAATGGGATAACAGTGGAAGGAGAGGGGAAATTCAAATAAAGTCTGTGGTTTAGATTTTATACCATGTTACTTTCTAGTTTTGATCAATGTACTTTACCTATGTGAAATGTTAACAGAGGAACACTCTATACCATCTGTTATGATTTAGATGTGGTGTCCCCTGAAAGCTCACATGTGAGACAATGCAAGAAGATTTGGAGGAGAAATGATTGGGTTATAGCCTTAGCCCAAACTGAAGTCGTAGGATGTGGCTGGAGGAGGTAGGAATTGGGGCGTGGCCTCCCCCCCTCCCCCTCTCCCTCTGTCTCTCCCTCCCCCTCCCTCTTCTTCTCCATCACCATGATGTGAGCTGCTTTGCTCCACCACCCTCTCCCTCCATGATGTCCTGCCTCACCTCCAGCCCCGGGGAATGGAGCTGGCCTTCTCTGGACTAAGACCTCTGAAACCTCGAGCCCTCAAATAAACTCTTCCTCCTCTACAGTTATGCTGGTCTGATCCTTTAGTCAAAGCAGCAAAAAAGCTGACTAGAACACCATCTTTGCAACTCTTTTGTAAATCTAGACTTACATAATAAAGGTTTTAACATTCAATTATTCCATTCCCCACTTATCACTTGGGTGACTTTTGGGAAACAGACATCAGTAATCTGGTTTTCTAGTTAAGACATAAAACTGCATTTTCCAGATGGACATTTTGCAGAGGGACTAAGGCAACACCCTGCATCCCGTTGACCAGTTTTCTCCTCTCTCTACCTCCACATCATCGTTGAGATTGGCAGTCAAAGGATAGGCAGGGTTGGTGCCATTGCTCAAGTTTTCCATGCAAACAATTTTCTCCTCATCCTGTTTTCCTTAAAACTTTGACCTAATTACTTTCACATGCTGAGCTAATTCTCATGACTGATTAAAAGCAGCTAAAAACATCAGTAAAATCTGTTAAAGTGCAAGAATGAAGACCCCATTCATTCGAGCTCTTGAGTCATCATTTCTCTAAATGCATGACACAAATATATTCTTTTCTCTCTTATATTGATAATTTTACATTAAAACATCAATAGGGAGCAGCATCTGGGCTGCTTGCTCAACCACAGTAGCTGGATTCATTTTTTCCTCTTTATTAAAAAGGTGCTTAGTTCACATTATGGATTTTCGATTAGCAATAATCATAAAGAACAGTGTCTGGTGTTCAGAAAACTTAACTGGCTGCTTTCAAAGCAAATCTTTAAGTCCAAAGATCAAGTTGTTTCTGATACTTAACAAAGGCACATATTTATTCCTCTAGACAGTTAGTGCTTTTGAGGGTTTATTTTTCATTAATCTTCACTCTTGGCACTTCTCACTTGGGAATGTCTATTCCTAAAGAAGCAGCACCCAGCAGAGCCAGAGAAACAGGAGGCTGGGAGCCCGTTGTCTATGCACCCCTATTTCCTTCTTGTTTTTCCAGTAGTAATTGTATTCATCCTCTTTCTAACCAGCAGAGAAGCAGTTGGACAGATACCTTGGGCAGAAGGGTTCAAGCAAAAAACAGGAAAACATTTTAAATTTTTTATTCTCAAACAGAAACCCTCACAAAAAAGACTCCCAAGGACAGTTTAAAATGACTAATTTGAAAATCAAATAAATTAGGTTTTGCAAAGTGCAAAGAAGGCAAGCCGGTTGCCGAAGGCCTCCCCTTTGTAATGGTATTTCTCTGCATGGGATTCATCTTGATTTCAGTGACATAATACTTTCTAGCATTGTCTTCCACTCACTCTCAGGCAAAATCGATCATTCACTCACAATTTAGTATAAGTTGAAATGAACGTGTCATTGCCCCAGGAATTGCCTCTATTTTGAACATTAGTCCTCACTGAGGAAAAGCAGTTGTTTCCAAGATTAAAAGTTTAGTTGTTGATGATCCTAAGAAAGAAATGGATTGAAACTAGACAGAAAGAAACCTTCATGCATCTCAAAAATGTATCTTCCCGAGTTAAGGTCGAACACATGACAAGACTCCAAGGTGTTTTTGTGACTCGTTGTAGTTTCAGGCTAAAGTATCAGGACACATATTATTTTTCTCTCTTTCATTATTCACCTTGTTGTACCTTTAATCTTGGTTCAGTTTGATAAATGGAGATTTTTCCAGAGGGTTAAAGAGGAATGAGTTGAATTTCACCCATATTCAGGGCCGATGCTGAGGACCTTCCTGGTTTTCATGCACCATACGGTTTGGCACAACTCCCCCCACCAAAAACACCCCTTAGCTTGTGTGCCATCCATCATTTTGCTTGTTGACTTAGTTTCATTTTCTGTTTTTCTGGCCTGCTCAACTGCCTGCAACAGCACTAAATTATTCTTCTGATCTTTCCATTTCCCTGGGTTCAAAAACTGCAATTTGTAGAAGTCTTTTAACATAAAGGACTTTCTGATAAAGGTAGATGCCAATGAAATGATAAAGGTCAAAGGAAAACTGTACACTTTAAGGAAGAGGCACCCTTCATGGAAATACCATATTTTCATTATGTTTTATGTCCTTGAGAAATATTGCGACTGCGGAGAAGTCAATATAGAGACTTAGAAATGAAAGGAACATTAGAGATTGTCCAGCCTGACCTCAGTCATGGCTGTGGACATGGAAGCTTTGAAAGGGTAAGACATAGTGCTCCTCAGGGGCAGAATTAGAACTTCAAACAGGCACTGCAATCAGTTCTCTGTTGAGTCCTCCACACTGTGCTGACACTTTTAATTATATATTCTTTTTTAAAAAATTTATTCATTTTAGTTAGGTATATATGATAGCAGAATGCATTTTGATCCATTATACACAATTGCAGCACAACTTTTCATTTCTCTAGTTGTACACAATGTAGCATCCCACCATATGTGCAATCATATAGGTACCTAGGGTAATGATGTCCATCTCATTCCACCATCCTTCCTGTCCCCATACATCTCCCCTGCCCTCCCCTTTTCTCATTCAAAGTTCCTCCATTTTCCCCATGCTCCCTGCCCCATTATGAATCAGCATGCACTTATCAGATGGAACATTCGGCCTTTGGTTTTGTGGGATTGGCCTACTTCGCTTAGCATTTTCTCCAACTCCACCCACTTACCTGTAACTGCCATAATTTTATTCTCTTTTAATACTGAGTGATATTCCACTGTGTATATATACCACAGTTTCTTTATCCATTCATCTGTTGAAGGGCATCTAGGTTGGTTCCACAGTTTAGACATTGTGATTTGAGCTGCTATAAACATTGATGTGGCTGTGCCCCTGTAGTATATTCTTAATGATGAAAAAACATATAGAAAGGGAGTACCTACCTAGTCAGGAATAAATGGAATGTGCTCTCATTCCTTTTTTTTTAAAGAGAGAGAATTTTTTTTAATATTTATTTTTTGTTTTTTGGCAGACACAACATCTTTATTTGTACGTGGTCCTGAGGATCGAACCCAGAGGCCGTGCGCATGCCAGGCGAGCGCGTTACCGCTTGAGCCACATCCCTAGCCCCTCTCATTTCCGTTTTAAACTAAGGTCTTGGCTTAGAGTAATTTGCCTAGTCATGGAGTGACCATCTGATGGTGAAACCCAAGCCATGGTCAGGGTGGAAGAAGCCTACTGTTTTTCCCTCTCCCTACCTGGATCCCCATAGTCCTGGGTCCTGGCTTTGCTGGCTTTGTAGCATCCTTGATGCTGTCCCCTTCATCCCAGTCATAATGCCACACTTGTAGCTTAGAAGCTTGTAAGTGCACACTGGCCTGTTGGAGTGGTTCTTTTAAATATTAATTTTTGGTTAGAGTCTCTTTTTTCCCCTTTCAACCCATGATGAAAGGAACCACTAAGTCACACTCTACCTGAAGTATTACTTTCAGTATAAGGGTATCATCAATTAAATCTATAACTACTTCTTCTGACTAGTTATTCCAAAGTGCTGAGCCTAAGGCCCCTTACCTACAACTGATGGATTTATTTTTTATTTTTTTATTTTTTGGTTCTGTTTTTAGCCATTGCAAATATTTAGCCTTGTGGCTCCAAAGGCATGATAACTAGAGGAGTTTTGTGGTACAGAAGAATGACAAGGAGCAACAGGGAATTTTCAGAAACTGAAGCCACTCCCTTTTACCTCTGTTTAAATTACTTTCTCTTGTATTCACATTTCCCCAGTGACAAAGGTCAAGCAGTGCCACATCACTCACCACTGTTTTCGTTTTAGCCTTCTGTCTTGACATTGTCATGAGAATGAATTACCTGCACTTGCCATGCAAGTAGTAACATGGATTTGCTGTGGTGCTGACCGGGAATGCTCTTGGGAGTCTGCTCACTTTGGCCTTGGTTATGACTGTGTCTTTCTGGTGGGGGAAAAAAAAAGTGCCTGATTTTAAAATAATAAAGCAACGAAAAGGATTTTTTTTTCCAATTTACTGAGCATCATTAATACCTTTGCAAGCATTGTGTTCAAAACTTTACCAAGTTGACCCACATCAAAGAAAATGAGGCCAGAAAACTAAACATGGTTCCAAAGACCAATTTTTGCCCCTCACATTGTGAGCTATTCCTCGATATTTAGCCAATATGTCATTCTTCCTTCATAAATCATGTTTTCTGGTTGAAGAAAATCTCAACTGTTACCACAAAAATAACATGCCCTACTTTCATCTTAAATAGAGAGTTTTCTTCAAAGACCAGTCATTTTGATATTTTGGTGGAGGTTTTTTTTTCTCTTCTACAACTAGTGGGATGTGTAATCAAATGAAACAGTGCATACAAAGCTTCTTTTTAAATGTATAAATTTCTAAGTAAATATATAAAATATTTTCATATTAATTAGCCATACTTCAGTTCTGTGTTTTTGCATGAGTTTAATGTACCACTGGGCCCCACATGAGATATCATAGATTCAAAGAGGAATAAGGCCTGAATGCCACCATGGGGTACCCCATCATCCAGCAGGTGAACTTTCACACACACGATTTATTAAATTATATCAGACAAGAACATGAATAAATTATTAAATAATATGTCATCTGTTGTCACAATAATTATAGTACCCACTTTCTATGTGTGTTCACACACACATTTATTTATATATTATATATTATTATATATTGAAGTATGTATAATTATATGTTATATTATTATATTATTTATTATATTATTATTAAATATTATTAATATTTATAAATATATATCTATATTTCAACCTTTAACAATCTACCCCCAAGAACAGAGAAAAAGGATGAAAAATAAACATTTTCTCACTCAATCAACTTGATATGTTGATAGTGGCCCTATGAAGAATTGGATTTAAAAATAATTCAAAGTTATTTCCAAGCTCACCAGAAAAGTTTGATTGATTACTATTGCTGCCCTTGGCCTAGGAATAAGAATAGATTATTGCATCTCACATCTTTGCCCCCTCTTATCTCTAGCATGCAACAGTTACAACAAACTTTCTCTACCCTATCATAGATTCTAAGACATTATGTTCCCTTTCACCAAAGTTCTCATCATATATACTTTATTAATCAACCTTTCTCTTGGGATCAGTAAGTTGAGAATAATGATTTCCCTCATTTATTCCTTTGCTTTCAGAGAGATGAAGTTGGTAGTGAGGCAAGTCAAAAATTTACTTGACTCTCTGTTTTAGGTAAATGAGACTTCCAGCTGATATTTGGGATGCCATCACTATTGTATTAGTCTTCTTGTTAGGGTGTCATTCCCAGCAAATAAGGGAAATAGGTTATCTCATCTTAAAATTGTTAAGAATTGCAAAGCCCAAAAGCAATCAAAGAAATCATGAAAGAAGAATCCAAAAGATGTAGCTACATAAATACTCAAAATGTATTAAAATATGTAAAGAATCACAAACAAATGACAAAACAACTTGGGGGATAATGAAGAATATGTTCTAAAACTATAGCAGAATTTATATTTAACTGGTACAAACTAATCTACTAGGTTGGAGTGTAAGTCAGATTTGGCTTAAGACTATAGAGCTAAATCAGAAGTCCAATATTATTTGTAGTTGTGTCCTCATCACCAAAATTAACTGTGAATTAAAGATGTTCCTTTGGCTCAGAAGGCCAGACTGATCTGCAAGTGACTCAGGGAAAACCGTGGACTTCCCACCTCACCATCAGCACCAGCTTCAGGGGCACTTCTATGTGTGCACAGTTGATAACAGAACTTATATGCTGCAGTGTGCTCTCATCCACTGCTCGGTCCCTGCATCACTTGTGGTAGTTTATTATTTACAAATACTTCTGTAGAAACTACTATGTGCCAGGCAATCTTCAAAGAACTTTACAAATACAAACATTTAATCTTCACAACAACCACTTCTAGTAATTACTATTAATGACTTCATTTTACAGGTCATAGAGGCATTTCCCCAAAGTCAAACAGCTGGTAGAAAGATCTGGAGTTTAGTGCAGGCATTCTGGGTCTAGAGTCTGTGGTCTTAACCATGATGTGGGAAGGACTCACTCCCTCAGAATCACCCTCTGTCAAGGAGACGTCATGCCTGGATTCCCATGGATGCTTTTATTCATGTGTATTGTCTCATCTACCTGTTGTTGGTTTTATTACCAGTTCTACAAAGCAGGAATTAAGAATCCATGCAGGGAAACACACCTAGTGCTTGGGACTCCATGGAACTAAGAACTCAGTCTTTGGAAAAATGAAAATGAAAATGGAGAACGTTCCAATAATCATGAAGAAAAAAAGGTAAACCAATATATTTGTTATGCACTAAATTGCATCCTCCCCAGACACATTGAAGCCTTAACTCTCAATGTGACCTTAGCTTGAAGATAATTATCTCACATAAAGAGGTAAATAAGGATAATTGAGGTTAGAAGGGTGGGGCTCCAATCCAAGAAATTGGGTGCCCTTATAAAAAGAGGAAGAGACTACCAGGGATGCACATGCACAGAGAAAAAGCCATGTGAGGGCAAGAAAGAAGTGGCCATGTACAAACCTAGGGACAAGGCTCAGGAGAAACCAAACCTGCTGACACCTTGGTCTTGGACTTCTAGTACTCAGGACTGTGAGAAATCAATTTCCTTTGTTTAAGCCATCCAGTCTGTGGTATTTTGTTATGGCAGCCCTAGTAGATAAAATACAATATTAAAGAGAAATTATGACTGGACACGGTGGCACAAGCCTGTAATCCTAGTGGCTTGGGAAGCTCAAGTAGAAAGATCACAAGTTCAAAGCCAGCCTCAGCAATTTAGTGAGACCCTGTCTCAAAATAAAAAATAAAAAGGGCTGTGAATATGGCTCAGATTTTAAGTGCCCTGGGGTTTAATCCCCAGTACCCAAAAGAGAAGAAAGAAAAAAAGTAAAAGAAGAAGAAAATATGACTAACTTCAGTACAGAACATATATATAAAATAATCAAGAGTTATCTCTATGATGATAAACTTTTAAGTTTCACAACTTTTTCTGGGTCACACAGTTTTCTGGGAGTGTGAAAAATTATGTAAACCATATTAATATTGATATAGCATCTACCTCTGGAAATCAGGAAAACATCCATTCCTGATACAATGCCTTAGTAAAGAATAAACTAAAATATACTTCTTTCATATGGAAACCTAATCTATCTGTAATCAACAGCTAATATCATACTTAGTAATGTAAATGCTTCCCAGACAACAGGTCACAAGCTCACTGCCCCAGGGCCAGATATGACCCACAGACAGGTTTGTTTGGGCTGGTTTGTTGATCTGTTTTTAATTTCCTGCCAGGATTTTTAAATCGTACTATTTTACATAAACTTTCTGATTTTTTTTTCTGCTGGATGAGCCCTAGAAGACAACTGACTATAGCTAAGTAGAGGCTTCCTGCTGCAAGTGGTGCTGTGTACTCGGTACCACAGTCACCAGAACCTTGTACTGTGCCTATGCGTGGAGACCAGGTGGCAGCAACTGTTTCCTGCCACTGTCATTACTGTTTTCTTACTGCAGGCATCATCACTTGTTTGCATCCTACCAAATTTTTTGCTGGCTTTTGAGTTGACATCACTTCTTCAAAGGCAGTCCCATGAGAGTCCATGATCATGATTCCACCATCACTATTATTATTTATCATTATTCTGAAAGTGTTGAATAAAGACTTAAAAACAAAATCAGAGACAATTATTGAAAGGAGAATTCCCATTTGCAATTATCTGGAAATGATGTCTTCTTACATCCGACTAGCCAACACTGTTAAAAATAATAATTTTAGTAAGATGATATATGACAACAAAAATATACATGTATAATAGCTTTCCTATTTAATACCAATAACCAATTGGAGAACACCATGAATTCTGAAAAATTCTATTCATAATAACTCTTTGTTATATGAGAACCCAGTGAGAAATGTTTCATTATCTTCATGAGAAAAACTGTGAAATTTTAAGTCCAGAGATTATCCTAGCATCTTTAAGAGCTTGATACATGACATTAATAATAACATTTTGAATCAAGGAAAAAGGGTTGGATTGTTCTGTAAATCATGCTAGGATAACAAGTGAAATCTAATTGAAGGAGGAGAATTTTGATTTCTAGCTACAATTAAGTCCTATAAAGAAATCAAAATTCAAAACAATTAAAGTAGAATATAAAAATAAATGCTATATTTATTTTTATAGAATATAACATTTATTTTATAGAATAAACTTCTGAGCAACCATAGAAACCTTAAAAAGTTTCATAAGTTTAGGACACTTTAAAATAATCTGTACCAGCCAGGCACAGTGGCACCCTCCAGTAATCCCAGCAACCGTGGAGGCTGAGTCAGGAGGATCAAAAGTTCAAAGCCAGCCTCAGCAACTTAGCAAGGCGCTAAGCAAGTTAGTGAGACCCTGTTTCAAAGTAAAAAAATAAAAAGGGCTGGGGATGTGGCTGAGTGGTTAAGCATCCCTGTGTTCAATCCCTAGTAAATAAATAAGTTTATGATAAATAGTTCAACCCCGAAATAAATAAATAAGTAATCTGTACATTAAACTATTATCTTATGTAAAATTGCAACACAAAGGACGTGATATAATTATAAGGTCAGGCAGCAGTACGAAAAGGAGGCAAATTTAAAAAGGCCACTGGAGGAGGCTGTATTGAGATTTCGCTCCTGGGTGGGACCCTCAGACCCACAAAGTGGGTCTGAGGATAAGCACGTGGGGTTCGACGGACTGAAATTTTTATTGGGCTTAGGGCAGGAAAGGAGGGTTTGGGACAGGAAAAGGGGTTTTTAGAGTCCCTTGTCCTACTGGAGTTGGTCTGGGGAGCTAGCTAAGATCCAGGATTGGCTAGGAGACCCCACTGATTGACAGGCGGTTCTGTCAGTGGCTGATTGGTGTTTCCTTCGAGCACGGGTTGCTTGGGTGCTTTGTTCCTCAGCCACCTCCATCAACCTGACAATAATAGTTGGTATATTTTATTGTATCAAGAGTATTTGCAAAATAATCATAAATGGCAAGTTCATCAATAGAATAAGCAAATGCATGAATAAGAATCTATAATAAAAAGGGAAGGAAATAACTACAATACATTTTTATATATCCAACTTACTGTAATACAACCCAAAGCATTTTTATTAAATAAATATTAAATATTTGACTTATTATGCTTATTTTAATATCATTTATTCCAGAACCATTTAATGTTTTCTAATTTCCTTTCTTATACATGTTTCTATTTTCTCTGAACTACATAATTGCTTGCTAATAGATGTTTGATCCCTTGGATGGATTCTAATGTTCTTACCTGTTCTCTTCTACTTTGTACCTTGTATTTTTTTCTCCTCTTAATTTCAATTTTCAGTTCTTTTACTAAAGTTATTGTTTTGGCCATACCATGTATTAATTCCTGGAGCTATCTCTCATTTTATGAATATTTATTTTTACCTCTCTTGTTGCCTTATTAGCTAATGTGTCCTCTCTTGGAAAACCACATGGGTATTTTTTTCTTTTGTGGTTTATTCCACTTCCTATATTGTTTCCACCCTGACTTCCTTTTTTTTTTTTTTTTTGTCTGCTGGGTTGGCTCTGGATTTCCTCTTAGTGGTTTTTCTCACATGTCCTGGGAATCTTGTCCACCTGTGCAAACTGTTCAAAGAACTGAAGAGCAGCTTGTGTACATAGGGGTATAGTGGAGCTTTTGGAGCAGTAGGTAGTGAGTTAGAAACTGCGTTATTTTGTTAAGGTGCACCTAATAAATAGTCAGTGGAGATCTTTCTTTGGGGATCATTCAATGTACAGAGACGGTAACCAACCTTACAATCACCTGCCTGGTTTCCCATTCTGGGATTCAAGGGCTAAGGTCGGCAGGTCAACAGCAGGATTTTCCCCATGAATCTCCTTGGCTTGCATACAATACTTCAACCCTGCCTGCTCAGGGTGTGGGTACAGAGCCTCTCTAGTTAAGTTTCTCCGGAGAATGAAGTTCTTGTTTCCTGAACCCTGAGAACTGGAGCTAAGTGTCTGAGATGAATACTTAGGAATTTGAGTTTCTCATTGTTCCTCACATAGATTTTCAACAAGCACTGGTTTCAACCTCTCTATGCATCCTCTTCTTTAGAGGGCACTAGCTCCTCTAATTCCTGAGGCTTCTAGGTGTATCATGGGTGGATTGGCTACCTTCCTGTATTTTGTCTTCTCTTCTGCCAAGTTAGTTACCATTTTTCCATAACTTTTCCAGTTTCTGAGTTTTGTCAACATCTCTCACTTGCTTCCCTTCCCAACCCTGCTTTTTAAAAAAATTCTTGTGAATTTATACCTTTTTTATTCTTTGCTATCATTTTATAGAAGTTTTGGAGTTTACTGAGATAAACTTGGGTTCAGTGTGTCACACTCAGTTTTTACCAGAAGTTACAGCTACAAACATTAAAAAAAGAAGTTATAATAAAAAAAAATTCACAAGATATGTTCATAGCCATTTACACTTGAAAAGAAGCTTATACACCATCTTTTCTCAAATTCTTGCCATAAATATGTAGATATAAGAAACAGACAAGATTAACGAATTTAGAAGCATATTTGGGTTATTAGAAGCAAACTCAGGACTCTCTTAACAGATTCTCTATCAGATGCCCTGTGGCTATGTCTCAAAAACTGCCAGTGGGAGCTTTCTTCATCCACAATGTGCAGGACTATGTCCTTGCCATGTATTATCATCCTCATCAGTCTAACTCCTGGGTCATAGCAGTCTAGACCAAGGAAGTTTATCAGAATTAATCTGGGCAAAAATTCTTTCCCATGGGAATTTGGAATTGGGACCTAGAGATACAACCTACTTCAAGATGGTACTTTTATAAGTTTTATTAAAGGAAAAACAACAAATTAATAACATTTCTGATTATTTAGATGTATACTGCCACTGTGCATCATTCTACAATGTTAGCTATAATAAAACTATGAAAACACTTGTAACTGAAGATCAATTTGGTATTGAATCACTCTATATTAATCAAGATGGTATTTTTAATGAAAAGTAGAAAGTTCAGGCATGGAGAGCTGTGCACCTTATGTACACAAAGTAGGATTATTTTATTAACCTACTAAATAAGAAAGATGATAAAAGCATCCATATGTATGCACACGTATGTATATATTGTCCTTTACCCTCCTTTGTCCTTAAATTCCCTGTTTGTCACTTTCACCTTTATTTACTTGGAAGAGACATTTAATGACAAATTTCTTCATCATTGGTAGAGACGATAGGTGAGATCTGTGTTTCCCAGAGTGGACTCAATCTGAATTATACCCCAAGGTACCCCTGACACCTGAAGATGATAATTCCTTCAATTTTATGCTGCTGTGGCTGTATTATTGAAAGACAATTTGTTTCACAAGAAAAATTGTCAGAATGGAATAAAGAGAGAGAGATCCAGAGGAAAAATAGTGGGGGGGGGGAGTGGAGAATGAGAAAGGGGAAGAGGGAGAGAGTGCGAGAACAAGCCCTCAGTGTAGGAATGTATGCCAAAATATGGCAACTAGCTACAACAAGCTGGTGCAACTGTGTTTTGAGGATGATTGATGAGGCTATGTCTATGACATGTACTTTTTTAAGGAACGATACAGTAAAAACAAAAAATACTCAGTGCAGCTGGCCCCCTGCTGCTTTCCTTTCCCCATCTCTTTCTGGGGTAGATATATGGCTTCGGTTCCTTTCAAGTGTCAGCTGGTGGCCACTGGGGCTTTCTGTAACACTCCAGGCCTCTATGGCTTCTAGAAGCATTAAAAACTTTCCCAGTGACTTAGAGGAACCACACACATGCATGTACTTAAAGCTTATCACTAGAGAGGTCCTACTGCTTTGGTTCTTTCCTCTGTCTTTGAAGACTCATTTTCCTTTCCTATGAGTCCCATGTGCATGTGGTTGAAGGAGGAGGTTGTGACCGAGGTAGAGGACTTTGCTGATTCATGAAGGTAAGAGGAGAGGAGACTGTCGTAAATTCTGACTTAATGGTTTGCTCTAGAAAAGTTAGTGCTGTAGGTTCCCTCTGCTCTTGCCCTTCCTATGACTGGAAGGGGAGAATGCTATCCTGACAAAAGATGAGGTCACATTTCCATGGTTTTAAATAGAACAAGTATAAGCCAAGAAAAAAGTTACAAAATATAACTGATGAAGATTAAGCAGTGGAATAAAATAAATGTATATATCCATTTCAGTTCTTTCTGGTTATCACAACAAAAATAATGAATATGTATGGCCACACATGGGGTACAAAGATATTTTCAAGTACATTATCTCATTTTCATGTACTTCTATGAAAGCCATCTTTGCATTGACCCTTAAAGAGAGTTGACCAGTCCCTGCCCGGCCTGCCCACCACACCTTGCATACTGATTGATCATCTCAGAAAGACAAGTTGCATTAGTGGTATTCACATCTACATCACTGCACCCCCAGGAGACCATGAGCTTCCTGAGAAAAATAAATTTATTATTTACCCTTGAATTATTAACACATGGCATATAGTACTAGCACAATCCATACATTTAATGTTAAACAAATAAATGACTTTAATGTAGGGAAACGATTTAATTTGGGGCAAATTTTTTTTCTACACTATGCCTTCAAAATATTACCAGCCCATTGGGTAGAAGAGGAAATGATAACCATCCAATTCTTGGAGAAAAAAACAAACTAATTTATCTATTCTAAGGCCTAGTGCAGGACAGAGAGGGAAGTATGGGTTGTTAGACCTGAATTCTGACTCTGCCATTTTAAAATACTGGCCATGAGAAAGTCACTCAACTCCATTGAGCCTCCATTTGCTTATCTCTAAAATGCAGTAGAGTATCTTAGAGGATGATAAGAATCATGAAATGAAACAATAAAATCCTTCTCATTGGCAGAAGCTCACAGCTCAACAAATATTAGATCTTCTATAAGCAGGAAACTTTTCCCCTGGAAGGGGGTGAGCAGGAGAGTACCAATCCCCACCCCCATAAAAATATTAAGATAAGTTTCGTGAATGGGGCTACTTAAAATGAAAAATACTCACTAGCATACCAAGTTCAACGTTATAATTGAGAATAGGGAAACAGATTGAATAACAGCATGTTTTATGTTGAGAATAAGACTTTCTTAAAGAAGGATTTTTGTAATTCAGGAACTTAAACAAAACAAGAATTCCAAAAATATGCAATGAATGACTAAATAAATGCAGGAAATCAATCAATCATCAATCAATGTGGCTAACGATTTTCCTGGAGAACAGAAAAATCTGAAAGCCCCCTTCCTGATGTCCCAAACAAAGACACTATCAGAAAATACAGGAAGTTGAGAAAAACACTGAAAACAGTTTTTTTTTTTTCAGTTAATTTTTATGATTTCAGTTTGCTACGATTGTGGTTTTGACCTTAGTCAAAGATCATGGCTTACATTTGGAATTTTTGTTCCATGAGCTACTTGGATCATTTATGGATTATCTTCTTGTAGAAGTCTTCATTCATTTATTCAACGTGTTATGGTTTTAATATATGGTGTGACCCAAAGCTCATTGTGAGATAATGCAAGAGTGTTCAGAGGTGAAGCCATTAGATTATGAGGCAAATAACCTAATCGGTGGATTTATCTATTTGAATGGATTAACTGGGTAGTAACTATAGGCTCCTAGAGTGTAGATTGGGTGTGGTTAGAGGAAATAGGTCACCAGGGAAGACTCTGAGGTTTATACTTTGTCCCTGGGAGGGGAGCTCTCTCTCTGCTTCTTTGTTGCTGTGCCCTGAGCTGCATTTCTCCACCATGCCCTTCTGCCATGTTGTTCTGCCTCATTCCAGGCCCAGAGCCATGGAATCAGTCAACCATGGACTGAACCTCTGATACTAAGAGTCAAAATAAATTTTTCGTCCTCTAAAGTTGTTCTTGTAGGATCTTTTGGTCACAACAACACAAAGCTGACTTAAACAAACTCTAATGGCTAGATTGCCTTAGCTTGAGGGTCAAGAGACCTGACTCTGCCACTAGCCAGCCTTGTAGAATGCTATATATTTTTTGAACATCTTAGATTCCCTTTATCTTACATCTGAATAGAGACTGTTAAAAATAGATAATTTTTAATGTCTCTTTTGGCTCAAAAATTGGAAGACTATTATATAAAATGGTTATCCTTTAGAAGGCTAAAATGTTAGGAAACCCGGAGGAGTTGAGCGGAGCTGCTGTGGTGCCCGTCTCCAGGTGCCAACTTTGTGAGCCTGACCCAACTTTGTTTGGTTTTGCACCATTCATTTCACTCTACCTCTTCTTTTTACTATCCCTCTCCATTTTTTTTCTCTCCCTCCTGTGAAAATTCTGTGAATAAAACTGCTCCTGTGGGTCAGTATCCCCAGCCTGAAAAGCCCTCTGTCCTTGTACATCTAAAATTTTTAGTAAGTGGTATTTATGCCACCACTGGATCTTTTTATTTCTGAGCTGCTGACAGAAACAAAAATAAAGGCAAGCTCTAGACTGGACAGTGTAATAAATACGGAACTAACAACAATCAGCCCCAAATATAGATGTACTCTGGAGAGTTCGTGGAAGCTGCACACCATGTTAGGAATGATGGCTGTCTGGGTGGCAGGGAAACATTTTGAACTCTCAGCAGGGAGATGCTCCTGCAGACCGGGTGCTAACGGGGGAGCTGCTGATGATAAAAAGAAATGTTCAAAACTTGGAGCAATGAGAACAAGTCTTTAGCTGTCCTGTGACAGGAAGTACAGATGTCTAAATACACAAACATCTTTCCCTTAGGGGGCAAATATTAGCCAAATGGAGTGCTCTGTGTCTCCAAAACTAATCCACATCTCCAGAAAATTTGGGTCATTTGGTTGAGAAGACAAAGATATTCTTAGAGAGGAAACGATATTTTAACTCAAATGAGATGAAGTAAATTCTTAAGTGTGTGTTTTCTGAAAATTTTCCACATTTTAAAAACTCTTGTCTTGAGTACATATTATTTTTATTTTAACTTTATCTTGGAATGAGAGAGAATAATGGAAGGTGCTCCAGCCCCTAACATTATGAAGCCAGAGCTTCAAAATACCACTTGAATTAGGTGTTTGATGAAAGCAGAAGAGTTGTCTTGTTTATCTTACTAGAAAATAAACAAATTTTAAAAAGAAGTTCTTTACATATACTACTGTACTTTCAGGAAGGCAAAAGAGGGGGAAAAGGCTTCCCAATACACAAGTCTGTGTAAGAGGCTTCTGACCCAAGAGGGACCTTTCCCTGAAAAAGAATGAAACAGTAATTTGGGTAGAGGCTAGAGAAGGCTAAAGGACAATTCCATTTCTCATGACCACTTGAGAGGCAGGGGATCAGTCAGCTAGAGTGTCTCCACAGCCACCTCTGAGGTTCTGGGCAAGTGTTACAAGCAGAGGGGATGGTGCCTGTCATTTCAGTTAATAATTATAGGACTCATAATTTATGCCAACATAAGCCCCACCCAGTGGAAAGAAGTCTTCCCCCCATCTTGTGCTGTGCAAGGTGTCAAAGGCTTATTATTCCTGCTCAATCAGCTTTAGCTGATGTGTAAATATTGAAGCAAGTCTAAGGAGCCAGGGAAGAGAATGATTATTACTACATTAATACTAATGAGTGAAATGGAATTTGGAATGTGTTTAGCTAAAGTTGCCGCAGTAGGAGACGACTTTAAAAGGAGAAAGAAATCAACAGGATGATTATTGATTTTTTTTAAAAAATGACACGGACGTAAAATCCACATTAGGTAAAAATCAAAGGAAGGAAGGAGCGAAGGAGGATAAGAGAAAAAGAGAAAAGAAAAAGCAAGCAAGGAAGAAATTATAACACCCCCTGCCCCCGTGTGTACGGGGGAGGCGCACGCAAGCGCGCGTCTCTTTTCCTAATGAACTCAAGTGGGCTACTATATGGCAATAAGAACGGTCCAGCTTTCTTGTCCCTTTCCCCTATTTATAGCTGTTCTTGGTACATAGAATGCATTCTTCATTCCCATAGCAATTGCAGACTATTATCAGCCAGTCCACTGACCTCCACTGTAGTGGGTGTGAATGGATCTGGAGGCGGGTCTGAAAGGATGGAGTTTTGGGGAAAGGGTCCTTGGAAAAGTATATAATGACAGCCATGCGAACTTATGAAAGTCATTTTTCCTTTGCACCTCATTAAATGTTGTAACACCATCCTTATCAAACCCATCCAATACTCGCACAAAAGCCATTTATTTGGGAGTAGACATGGTGCTTATTTATTTTAAGGGGTCTGCCACATATTCATTGGTTGTAATAACACTTCACATCCCTCATTTTGGAATGCTTTCACTTCAAAAGAAATTAGATTTCTTGTGACAGTGAGGGAGCTTTAGCAATGGCTATTCTCTAGATGAGGGTTTTTTTGTTGTTGTTGTTTTGTTTTTAATAAAAATAATTCCCAAGTTCTGCCCAAGTTTTAGAAAGATTTTTCCCAGCAGCCTTTCGTTTCCTACAAGATGCCAAAGGGCTTCTGGAGCCAGGCGCGGATTCTGCTGCTGGTGTTGCAAGCGGGTTCATGTCAGCGTCCCCAGAGAGCCGCACGCCTGGACTATGGCAGACAGCTTTCACCGGAGTGTGCTCGCCCAGCGCTTCTCTCGGCGGACACAGGGAGGCAGTGCGGGAAAGCGTGGCTCCTGCAAGTCCGGGCAACGCGGCTGGGGAGCTTACTTTGGCCACTCAGTTCTAAAGTCGCAGGTTGCTTGTTCAGATTTCATGTAACTAAATTTTTTTTTTTTTTTTAAAGAAAAGGGTCAAGTTACCTGATCTAATTGAAAGCATGTCTGTGTGATCAGGGACAACAACACTACAAAAGCTACAGAGTAGCAATTATTTATTTAAGGCAGTTTTACAATACATAATATATCCAATCTCAAACACCTAACCGATCAAAGACACATAATGGGATTTCCTCATAGATCCTGAAAGAGTTCACAAAGCCCAAAAACATACATTACCTCACTGAACTCCTCCACCTGTCCTTGAGATGACAAAAGTCAGGAGTTGTCCCTTATTATGGAGAGCTGGGGTCAGAACCTGTGTGTAGTTTGGGAAGATCACTCTTGCAGTTAAGTCGGGACTTCAAGCTCAGTGGTCATTCACTTCACCCCACTCAGATTTAGACAGAAATCATTGACCTCCCAGACTGCTTCTCTCAGTATTCTTAAAGGAGAGTGAATTAACTTCTTAGTTCAATGCAGAAAACAGGACCTGAAGTTTAAAACTCACCATCACAATCTGTACCCCAATTGCAGTCCCTTATTGCAAATTCAATGTATTCGCTAAACCCTTCTTTTCCATTTTCCTTTCCCAATTATTTGTGAAATGGAACATTTGCGCTTACACTCCATTCTGTCATCATCATTCCCATCTTTTCCACCTTACCGAGAGGATTAGTTTTCAAAGCAAGTAGATATCTCTTTTGAAGTGCTCCCCAGTCCATCTCTTCATCCCCACTGCAATCACACAGATCTTGTCTGTATCTTTCTTAAAATGGGAAACTTCCAAACTAGGGTCTTTACCTCCATTTCTTCCTTATTTTAGTCTATCCTCCATGACATTCCTAGATCCAGGGTTGTGCTGTAAGTCACCACCCAGTTCTAAAATCTTCAGAGGCTTCTCTTGCTTATCCAGGCAATATGCAAACTCTATCCAGGCATTTACACACACCACTCAACTGGAGTTAAACTCACTTTCCAAATGCACCCCTCTATTCTTTCTGAAGACATTGCCCCTTCTTGCTGCTCTCCATGCAGGCTGCACACTTTCCTATTTGACTCATTTACAGGGATTGCCCTCACCTGCACCTCCAAATTCCATGTTCATCAATGTCTAAGTCAAACGCTGAGTCCTTTGTAAAGACTTCCCCAATTCACCCAGAGACATTTTCCCCTTGAAATTCCCATTCACAGTTCATGCAAATTCTTTTAAAAATAAGTTGAGTACAAATAGAACATAAATGAAAAATCTTCTAGGACACGTCTCTTACCAACCATCTCTTGAATTACAGTTACTGGTATGCATGCTAACTAATCTTCCTCCTGTGGTAGGAATGCATGAGGGTCTCTTTCTTCTTTGAATTTACAAAAGCCACAGCACAGTTTTCACAGGCTTGGTGCCAAGTAAGTTAAAACTATGTAAGTAAATTAATAGAGAAAGTGTTGCCATGAAACCAAAACGAAGCTCTGCCATCTACCTTTTCTATGTGCTAGACATAAAATATATTGAGTTATATCTTCTATCACTCAAAAATTAATTTTTAAATATTAATATTCCCATTATATGTGCCAGACATTGTATTGTGAACTATAGTAAATAAAAGAGATGTTTTCCAAAGTACGAGGGAAGACAGACAATGAGTAAATTATTACTTTTTGTAAATTGCAATGGGACTATAAAAACGTGAAAAGTGGGTAAAGTAATCAAAGAGAGGTTGTGAAAGAAACTTACTCAGGTTGAATATTTAAGGAGTGTTTCTAAGAGGATAAATGAAACTATAAGGGTGGGAGAGAGCCAGCCATGCAAAGATCAGGAGGAAGTTCATCACAGGCAGAGTAGACTGCAGGAGTGTTAGCCAAGGGGTAGGGAGGAGCATGACATTTTCTAGGAATAAAGAAAGACAAACCCAGCTGGGCTAAGATGAATGAATGGAAGAGTACACCAAAACTGGATTGGAGAGGCAGGTGAAGAGCAAATTATGGGGATTTTGTTGATCCTAGTAGCAAGCGGATTTTTCTCTGAAGTCTGAAGGAAAACATCTCAGTATTTAATCAGTAAAATATCATGATTCATTTGTGTTTTTAGATCATTTCTATTAGTATGAAGAGATCAGATTAAAGGAAAACAAGAACAAAGGCAGAGTACTGGTGGAGGAACTATTGCAGAGGTCTGAGTAAGAGATAATGTGACTGGATTTCATAGCTGCATGCTAATGTGGAGTGGAGGAAAGAGCTGAATGGAAGCAAGTCTCCATCAAGCATAAGAGAAAAAGATTCAAGTGCAGTGCCTAAGTTTCTGGCTTAGCAATTGGATGGGCAATGTTACTGCTTCCCAAGACAAGAAAGATTAGAATGGATTTGAAGGGAAATAAATCAATTAGCTCAGACTCTAAGGCCATTTTGAATTATTTATCTAACAAATATTTAACATATGTTTTTGAACACCTATTGTTCACCAGAAACTGAATTACATACTAGGGTAAATAAGACGGTTTATACCAGCTGGTGAAGGAAGAATGCTAATACCGCAGAAAAATATTTTAAAGTTAGATAGGATCCAGGATCATGAATAGGCAGGTAGATTCTGTTGGAGATTTTACATAATAATACATTATGCTATTTTTAGAGATCCTTTTCTTTGCATCCTTTGTTCACATCTGAAATATAAAATTTACTTAACATTCTTCAAATGAATCCCAGGAATTCATGGACATTCAAATCCAACCAAACACCTAATAACTTTGGAAATAGCTTCTTACACTCCACTTGTAAGAATATGGTTTCCAGTTTCCCCTAATGCAAGCCAAGATCCTCCTAACCTGAAGTTGTTTTCCCAATCTTTGTTTTCCTGGTCAGGCTTCCCACAACAGGTGCTTTGTGTTTTCAAACTGATTGGTTTAAAGAAAAGATGGATATTGCATGATGTTTTCCTATATCATGAAGGATGTCACCCCCTCCACCCCCAAAAGAAAGCATAATGAGAAACTATTTTAAAAAATAGTTAAATCCTGCTTTTTAGTCTAAATATAACTTATATCCTAAAAATTATATGTGTAGACACTGTAGTTAATGATCAAATCATTCATGAGAATAACCCACTTAAGATTAAAGGAAAAGAAGTGTTTCTCACATTGCTTCTCTTTGAAGTTTTACTTACTCTTCCCCAGTATATTTGTGATACATTATATAATGAAACACATCACACAACTGGCCATATGTGGCAACTTCAGACCCTGAGCTCAAGTTAATAAAAACACACACACACACACACACACACAAATTAAAATTTGGCCATGAGCTCGACTGACAATTTATTGTTAGTTCTCTTATAATCCCTGCCTATGCAAGTTCAAACTGTCATATTATTAATGGGACAATAGTTTCCTTTATAATATTTTGTTACTTTTCAACTCCAAAGGATTCTTCTTTCCTTTAACTTGCCAGAATTAGGTTTATCAATTTTCTAAAATTTAGTTTATGTGAAGTCACATTCTAATAGACATTTTCCTAATGCAACAAATTCTGTTTTCCTCAGAAACTGTCATTCTGGTTTTCTGTAGATGCTAATGCTGGCTCATTCTCCAACTGCGTTTATGGTGTGCTAAGGCCAGCCAAGAAGCTCTGACCATATGCACCCACTAAATCGCTGCCTTTCTCTGGTAACATCCAATATATACAACAATCATCTGTCTTCCTTTGATCTTCAGCTAGCACGAGCCCTTTCTCACTAAGTTGTCCTCCATGGTTTGTTTTTGATATTTAAACAGTTTGGACATCTCTAAAAGTGGAGTGACACTGACATAGAGATAAGGTGCCAATCAATTTATTAAGTGATTTTGTACAAAAATGGCAAACTTAACATGACCCTGGAGCAGGGCTGATTTGGCCAACAAGAAGCGTGAAGAAAGTTATTCATCTGTACTTGTCTTTCATGGCTGAGGCCTCCTACATGGTATTCTGCTCTGGAACTGGAGCAGATCAAATGCAATAGAAATGATACAAATTTTTAATTTTTGAAATTTAAATTAGTGGACATCAGTAATATTTTTTTTTCTGTATTTCCCTGTTTAGTTGAATTATGAACACAGAGAAGATCATGAGGACATGCTCAGTGTAACGAAAAGGGACATTTTGTTCTAAGAAGAGATTCCAGTGTTTTCCAAGCCATCAAAATCACTAAACTTATTAAGATTGTAGTAAATAATTTTCAGACTGAGGAAGAAACAAGGTAAAAAGGGTAAATGTGTTTGTTCATTCTCATCCAATAAAACCTGGTAATAGCCTAGTGATTAATCTAGCCCCAGAGTGCTGAATGTTTGCAGGATTTTGTGTTTCAAAACAAAATGGGCAACATCTGTAGAATTAAGAGCTATGATTATCTTTATTCCTTATCCCATTTGAATGCCAAAACAATAGGTTACTTTGAAATAAAATAACAAAAATTTAATATGACCTTTAGATAATGTTGTTCCTAATATCACATCAAACTCTTAGAATGAATTGGCCTATCTCACAAGACCAATTTTACATAAAGTAGACTCAATCATCTTCCTGCTGTAGGACCAAAGAGAAAAGTAGTTGCCTGTCAACCAGACACAACAAAAAGACTGCAGAGCTACTGACATGTCAGGACAGTGCCACTGTGATGATGGTTAATTTTATGTGCCAAGTTAACTGGGCTAAGAGATGACTAGATAACTGGCAAAACATTATTGCTGGGTGGGTGGGAGGGTGTTTCTGGAAAAGATTAGCCCTGGGCTAGTGCTGGGGCTGGGGCTCAGTGGTAGAGCACTTGCCTAGCAAGTCTGAGACCCTGGGTTCGATCCTCAGCACCACATAAAAATAAAATAAGTAAAATAAAGATAATGTGTCCAATTACAACTAAAAAAAAATTAAAAAAAGAAGATTGGCCCTGAAATCCATAGCCTGAGTAAAGATCACCCTCAAAAGGGGTGAGCATCACCCAACCCACATATGGCCCAAATACTTTAAAAAGGTGGAAGAAGATTGAAGTTGTTTTTTGTTTGAGTTGGGACATCCACCTTCTCCTGCCCTTGCATGTCAGTGTTCCTGGGTTTTGAGCCCTTAAATTCACACTGGGACTTCTACCTTGGGTCTCTCTGGTTCTCAGGCCTTTGGCCACCAGCTTCCTGGACCTCTAGCTTGCAGATGGCAGATCATGGGATTTCTCAGCCTCCATAATTGCATGAGCCAATCCCACAAAACAAATGTCTTTCTGTATATCTGTATATCTCATTGGTTCTTTTTCTCTGGGGAATCCTAATAGCCACGTTTAAGGGATAAATAAGAAGGAAAAATTACTAAACACAAGGAATGATCAGGGAAGTAGTTGGAGAATATTATGTAATAAAAGTCAATTGAGATGGGAACTACAAGATGGCAGGGCTGAAGAAATAAGAAAAATAATTCAATTATTATTGACCCACTATGTCCAGAGAATATGGATTATTCTGGTTCCTAAGGACAAAAGTTTTTCAGGCCTGAAAACACCTCATTAGCATTTTCCAGATTGCACATAACTCTCTTTTATGGGTTAAATTGTGTTCCCCAAAAAGACACGTTTCAGACCCAACTCCCAGTACCTCATGATGTGACCTTATTTGGAAACAGGAATTTTGCAGAAGCAATCAAGTTAAAATGAGGTCATTAGGGTGAGCCATAATTGAATATGACTCATGTCCTTTAAAGATAGGGCCATTTGGGTACACAGACAGACACACACAGCAGCAGTAAGACTATGTGAAGAGACACAGGGAGAAACTGGCCTGGTAACTGGAGTGATACATATTTTAAGCCACCCAGTTCTTGATACTTTGTTTTAGCAGCCCAAGGAAACTATACATCCTAAATCATGCCAGACTAGCCACTAAGGGACACTCATCAACCAGGATTCCCAGTCAGGAAAATTTATAGTATAGAAAGATATCATTGAATCAAGCTGCCCATGGTTTGGTTCTAACAGGGACACCTTTCTTGCAAAGAGCTTATATAATTTCTTCTAGTTATCCCAAAGTAGACTTTCCTTCCCACCCGACTTATCCACCTGTAGCAGTCTACAAATAAGAGTCAGCAGTGAGTGTGTGTACAATAGTGAGCAAGAAAAGAACTATCAGGGGCTCAGGTTGTCCAGGGTTGGGAGCAGGGAATTTGAATTGTTCACCATTTATATCACATAATCATTACCTCCACAAATGTTTACTCAGCAATTTTTATGTGAGAGTCATTGTGCTAGATATCTAAGGACATAGCTGTGAACAAGACAAAGACACTAAGTCAGGGAGGTTGGGTTCTAGCACTCACACAATCTCATACAAATTAATCTTTACTGAATAAGCCAATCGAGGCAGTTCAATCCTGCCTACGCTGAAACTTTAAAAAAGCTGGATTCCATACGTGATTTGGGATGATTTAAATAGCCTTTTAGTGAATATTTATCTTCTATAGACATTTTAGTCCAAATAAATTTGATTGCCAGTTTCTCAAAGTCTGACCTGAAAAAAGATAAACCACCATACTTCCTCCAAGTACTGGGGGGCGACTGGGCAGGAACAGAGAGAGAGAGGATGGGATATAAACATAAATTGTGCTGCTAATACTGATGTGAGCAGCTGGCATTTCTATTGTCTCGTCTCTTATGACAGTGCCCTCCTCTGGAAGCTGTTAGGATAAGAGCTGTGCCACACAAAGGTGATGGCAAATTGATGAGCCTGTAAAAAGATTCAGAGGCAAATAGGGAAAAGCATTGTTAATGCTATTAAATATTACTTAGCCTACAGCAAGCTGCATGTTCAACAGTTTAAACTTTAATTGCTAGCTGATGCAGAAACAAGCCTGGATATATGTAAATCCTATTGAAAGCTAATATCATTTTGGCTGTTCAGATGGATTAGCAGCCACTACAATTAGCAGCATGTGCAGCTAATGATATTAGGGGAGAATCCATCATGCAAGCGGTCTGGGCCTTTAAATCTGAAAAGAAGTTAAGGCTCTTCTCCAGGCAAAAATCCCATACTGAGGAGTCTTGCCAATTGACGCAGTGACTCCAGGTGTGAGCCAAGAAGCTTATAGAATGCAGGAGACTCACTCAACTCTCACCTTGAATTGTTCTTTTTTTGCCCTTTACCAGTAATTCTAGTGAAGCACATTATGGCCAACACCACCCCCCCCACACACACACACACACACTCTCCAGGGAGTGGTACTGGATCACAACGTAGAGGCAAAAAGATCCATCTTCAGTTATTGAGTCTTTCAGTTCCCTCTGAACACTGTGTTTATGAGAAAAGAAAATGCAGTGCTTTTTCTCAACGTGTGAAACCATCAAAACAGGCTGTTGTATGGAGGTCTTATCAAAATAGTCATGTCTCCTTAAAAGGGCCTCAGTGGAAATAATTCTCATTTAAAACTTCACTCCTTTAAAGCAGTCCATGGAAGCTGGGTTCTAAGTAAAATTCTTGTTCCCATTTTATAAAAATAAGCATTGACCCTTTGAGATCACCAATGGGGCATTCCTGATGAGGTGTGACTCTGTCTTCTTGATAGTAACTCTTCCATTGCTAAAGACTTACATTCTGAGCCTGAGAAATGTATAATCAAAATACTTGAAGTGAAGACTGACCTTTGTTAGTGAAATTTCTACTTTGTGAAAGGTTGTCATCTTATTAATCTGATAAAAAGCTGCTATAGTTAATTACAATAGTGCAGTGTTGAATATAATTTAGAATGGCTCTTATAATTTTAGATAATCTAATTTTGGAAACAGAACTGTTTTATTATCAAAACCCTAAATATAATATGATGCATAACAAATATACATTAATATCTTGATCTGTGAGATTACTCATTTTAACATATTCCTCAAAACTGTAAATCCTAATTTTTAGCTAACAAAAAGTATGTATGCCCACAAATTCTGAGGTATTAGTATCTATTAATAAAGACTTGCCTTAGTAATATTATCACATATGCAGTAATTAGAGGTTCGTAGTTTTTGGAAGGTCTAGTATGTTGAATTATTTGGGAAGATGCAGGCTTAAGAGTTATGTATATAATTGCAGTTTTGTAAAAAATGTTTTCTGTGACTTGTTGTGCCCTTGTTACCAAGATTGTAGGATGTGAATACACTATAAATATATTTCAAACAAGGAACTTATGCTACAAGATAATGAATAAAGGTCTAAGGAAATAAGGGTTAGGCCGTTCTTTTTGTTTCTCATTATTTAGAAGAAACTTTGGCGGATGTTGCTCCTCTTGGGCTTGTCCTGTGGCGATCTCATCTTAGCATAGACAGCAGGCCTAAATGAATAACTGTCGGTACAGAGTGGAGATGATTTGTTGTCATAAGCAATCCTTTCATGTTACGTTGAGAAAGTGACACTCAATAGAGGTTCAAACATGTCTACTCTAATGAAACTTCTATCCCATTACATGTACTTCTCAATTTTTTATACTGAGATGACCTCAGGGTTTTGTTGAGCTCAAGAAAATAGATGGATGGCATTTCCACTGATACAGTCTTTTCACAATAAATTCGTGAGTATCAAAATTTTCCTTGCATCAGCCCTGTTCCATCCTGTGCTGTATTCAGAAGCATGTTTTTACACTTCTACTAAAATGAGCGGGATTCTAAAATACAGGAGAGATCAGGTCTGAGGAATAATTTAATGACCACTTTTGTACATATGAAGACCCATGGCATCAATTAAATGATGTTAACATTCATGCATCCTTAAATTCAGCAGATGTACTGAGTGTCAAACACCCTGAAATAGACATATCAATGGTACCATCCTTGCTCTTAAGAAGCTTATGGCTTAGTAAGGGAGAGAGAAGATAACTCTAGTCAAGATAGAAATATTCACAGCCCTATACAAACAACTTAGATCAGAGGGGGTTAGATTCAAAAATAAACTTCTTGATGAGGAAGACTATAACATAAGCTGTGTGGATTATGAAGGGGATTGCACATTTGTGGCATTTGTAGTAAATCTTTAGTATTGCATATGGGTTGAATTATACATCTCGGGTTCTGTCTGATCATTCCCGGGTAGTCCAGGTCTAGCAAGAGTATGCCAGTTAGGTAGCTCTGACCTTTGCTGTGAACTGTCTGGCAGAGATGCTGCATTCCCTACAGCTCACTTCTCTGTCTGTCCAGTGTCTGCAAACATCAACATCCTCCTGTCTCTTCCAAGAGGTCCCTCAGGATTATAGACCACGTTTATCTTCACAATTCATGTTCATCACCAATCAGCTCATTTTTCATGACTATAAATGATTTGGCTCAGGAATGCTGAGTGGTAAAATAACCAGAAAATAGGTCCATTCCTTTTCATCTCCCTCCACTATCAAAAACTTACATACAAAATATCTTGAATCCTATCAGTGGCCAGTCCTGCCTTACGGTGTGAGCAAAGGGAGAGAAAAGTGCTTATTTTAACTTAACCATAGTGTCCACTTATGGGTAGTGCCTAGGTATAAAAGGGTGTTTTAAAAACAAAGGTAATGAACAACAGTTCCAGAAGGTTCATCATTACTGTATGTTTGGAGGGATCATTCCAGACAGAAATCTTTATTGTAAGGAGTTTTTAAAGTGAAGCTTCCAATGTCTCAAATCCAACATATTCAGTTCTCTATATCTTCTTGTGAGCTGCTCCTCCTCCTCTTCTCTCCAACTTGGTATCTCAGCCCATTTGTCACCCAAGCTGGAAAATGCAAATTTTCTTCTGACTCCTTTCCTCACCTATTTTGCCAACTTGGTCAACAAAATCCATCAGTTCTCTCCCTTACCGTGCTCCAACAGCCATTCCTTCCCTTTCCCACTCTCGTCACTCCCCAGTGGTCCTAGTCAGCATTTCTTTTCTGGACTACTGGCAATGGTCTTCTCAAGGATCCCTTGCCTCTGATCTTTTATATCACCATCCCCTTTTACACCACCAGTAGAATTTCCTTCCTAAAATATACCGTTGCTTATGATCGTATGGTCTTAGAAGAGGGACTATGAAATCCTCAGGGTGGTATTCAAGACTCTTTCCAATTTGGAACCAAGAAACCAAGAAATTTTAAGTTTATTGTCTCCTGTATTCTCTATGAACAGGAGTCTAAGCTGTGGCCAAGTTGGATTATTCCAATGATATTGAGAATTTTCATAATTTTTTGTCTTTATTTATTTTGGAATGCCAGGGCTTTTGTGTCATCCCTCACACCTCCACCTCTCTCAAGGCTCAGATCAGATCAAAGTAACTCCTTTCCTCTCCTTTCCCTAATCTCTTAGAATAATTACCCATCAAGCAGTCATAGGAATAACTTCAGACCCAAAATGTCTACTTGAAAATACTTTATTATTGCCTTCTTTCAAAAACATTTAGAGAAGACAGATTATGTACCTGGCACTATAGACATTTGCATTTTCAACCTCTACTTCAGAAAATTCTAAGGGCACCTCTAATCTCTCCAGATGGTCACTGAGTTCTGGAAGTAAAACCACTACAAAAGGGTTAGTTATCTTCCTGATAGTTCTTCAAGTGGGTGAAGGAAAATCCAGAAGGAATATATTCCAATTTATGCCCAGAAAAGAAAGCAGTAGCTCTTTTTCCCTTGCTGTAGGCTTTTAGGCATTATGGTCATGAAATACGGCTGTAACATTCTTTCAAATCCTTTTAAGTAGCAGTCATCCTCCCGCTCCCCCCCACCCCATCCCTCACCCCAGTACTATTAAGCCCTTCACAGGTATCAATCGTCAGGAAGTAGGAAGAACTGCACTTTAAAAGGATTTTAAATAATGTCTCCAAGAAATATAGCAGCCGATTGTTCAACAAGGATTACCAGCCAAGAGTGTGCTAGAGGGGGCGGGCTCTCTCTTAAAAGGTCTTTAAATAATGTAAGTGTGCTTCTTGGCAACTTACTCAAAGCCATTTAAAGAGCAGATATCTCTTTAAATGATATCTTTTTAAGAGATATCTGCTACACCCATTCACTGGGAATATGTATCCACCAAAGAACTGGAAGGAGACACTGGACAAATGACATTCCTTCACCCTTGACGTCGCCGTGACACAAAGATCACAAGTATCCAAACCATGGAGTGCATCAGAGATTTACTTAGTAAAGAGATTTCCCCCCCTCATTCAAAGGATCAGGGTCAAAAACCCAGAGAGAATATTTGAATGTTTGGTCAGTGACCTCTGGGGGGAAATGCACTCTGTGCTTCCCAAGGGGGTCACAGGAAAGGAGTAGTTACTTTCTCTTCTCCCCTCTTCATCAAACCAAACTTAAGGTTTAAAACAACCATAATCTAAACAACCCAATCTCTTTTCTTCTTACCACTCCATCTCCAACTCTATCCTGAGTCCAGCTTCCTTCACGTCCGCAGGGTGGGTAGAGGAGGACGGGGTGTGGCATGTGGTAGAGATTAAGGGGATTCAGCTTTGGAGTTAGAAAAATATGATTGACCACTCCTGATGATTTTAGGAAAATGTCATTACCCCACAGAGCCTGGACCTTACGTATAAAATACAATGTAAAGCATGCCCACCCTGTTGACAGAGGAAATGGAACCAGTGTACTTAAAGCATTCAGTGCTATGCTTACTTGTATTCTATGTGATCAATAGATAATCCTCACAGAGTGGTAACCATAGTGATTACGATTTTGTGAGCGTGGTTTTAGTTGTTGAGGGTAGTTTTATGCACCTGTCTGGATTTTTCTGGCGTGGTGAGTCCAAAAGTTGAGTCTTATATAGCTAGTGCCCATTTAAAAACAGCCTGAAGACTGTGGGCCAAGGGGAGCTTTCCTCTTGAGATGGAAGAATGAACAACCACTTCAAATATTCAGTGTGGACTTAGGGTCCCTTGGGCTATTTTATAGATCCCGCAAAAATTACAGTGGAAGAAATTTCAGGGGAACATTTTTTCTTCCCTGTCTCTGAGATGGAACAGAAAGTAGAAGACACAGCTAGGGGGCAAAAAAAAATGAACTAGCAATCCCAATTCTGGGTATATAACCAAAGGAACTGAAATCAATATGTTGTAGAGCTATCTTCAGTCTCAATTTCATTGCAGCATTATTCACAGTAAGCAAGATATGCAATCAACCTAAGTGTCCACCGATGGATAAATAGATAAAGAAAATGTAATATATATACATAATGGAATAACATTCTGCCTTTAAAAGGAAGGAAATTCTGTCACTCATGATAACATGGATGAAACTGGAGGACATTATATTAAATGAAATAAGCCAGGTACACAGAGAGAGAGATACTGTATGATCTCGCTCATATGGATGTAAAAATGTCAATCTTATGGAAACAGAGAATAGAAAGGTGGTTTTCAGAAGCTGGGAGGGGAAAGAAGGCGGGTCAATGGAAGAGGAGATGTTGATCAAAGGGTACAAAGTTTCAGTTAAAGTGGAAGAATAAGTTTCAGTGATCTATTGCACTGCATGGTGACCACAGTTAATAATAATGAATTGCATATTTTAAATTGCTAAAAAGGTAGATTTTTAATATTTTCACCACCAAAATGAAGGTAAATTTATGAGATGATAGACATGTTAATTAACTTGATTTAATCTTCTATAAAAATTCATAGCTCAAAATACCACATCATCTTCTTTAAGTATTGACAGTTATCATTTGTCAATTAAATATAAATAAACAAAAATAGGCTCATGGTTTTCCTTTTTAACCTCGAAGAGTTTCAGAAATGAAAAGTACCTGTATTCCCTGGATCTTGCGTACATTACATAATTGCGAAATTGTGAAATGTTAGGTCCAGGATGAAAGAACACCCCCAAAGAAGGACATCAAGCTGACAGGTGAGTGAAAATAATGCAGCTCAAATGATGTGAGGGAAAATGATGTTCCTCTGGCATTCAGGCAGTGGAGCAGGTCTTGTGTCATTGACCACAATGACAGAAAATCAAACTGAACCCCATTAAAGGAAAAAAGCCATCTATTTTCGTTAGCCCAGCAGGCACCTGAAAGCTCCTCTCAGTATGAAAAAATGGAAGGGCACTTGAGAAGATGGAGGTCTCAGTTCTAATGACTGTGTTTGCACCTCCTAGAGAGGATGGATCTCTCTTTTAAATATGAGGGATTGATTTTGAAAATAGTCTTCTCGGCTGTGTTAGTTCCTTTCTTGCCTTTCAATGACAAGAAGACATGATTAGGTGAGGACCTTTTCAGTTAACTGAGATGAACCAAAACAAGGGAACCATTTTTTAACAGCAAAAGGCTGGCAGGACCTAATATGTCCTAATACTTTAATTCTATTACATTGAACAATAGTGCCGTTATAGAAGTTTGACAGAGAAATTGAGACCTCAGAGAAATTTTTTAAAAAGTTATTTGAAATTGTCTAATAGCACTTCAAGGGACATTTTAAATCATTGTCACTTAGGAAGGAAAGGTAGAAATGATCCCTCTGATTCTTTCCAGGTACCTTGGTCTTCCTGACCACCACCTGTTGGTAGAAACACAGATGGGTGCTTTGGCCCTTATCAAATAAAGTGAAAGCCTGAAGTAGCTACCTGGCTACCTGAAGCCAACCCTCCCACCCAACCCTTTGGCTATGTGAAGTCTACACAGAACTTTAAAAAATGTGAACCTCAGTTTTCATGAATAATTGCCACCACGCTTCACCAGGATAAATTGGGATACTTCAAAGCCATAGGAAGTTTTCATTATAATTATCATTATCATTACCATAATTCTCCTCTATAAACTAAACCTCACAAGCATAACAGGCAATGTGTTTCCCCCACCCCAGGCATGTCTTGATTTTAATTTATTTCTCAACTTCTAAGTTCTAATAATACACAGGTCAATTTAGGGCAAATCAGCATCTTATTTGATTTCCCCCATTAAGACTCTTAGAATTTTTAACTGCTGAGAAAACCATGTTTGGGTCAACAATCTGTAATAACTGCTATAATGGACTAAAGCAAAGATACACATGTATCTACTTAGACAAGATAAAGAATCATTCTTTTGAACACCAAATATCAAAGCCTGGCTTTCTCTGGAGTAAAAAGGAAGGCATAACAGGGAAAATTTCTTTGGAAGTAAAGTATTACTGGGTTTAGTGTACTTGAGTAAAGTATTCAGAAGGAGGTAGTGAGTTATGGGTTCCTCCCTTTAGGATGACCTTGGAAGGTTCTGGAAGGTTCTACCAGAACTCAAGCCAGGCAGGCCCTAACTCCTGGTATACTTGAAAACAGTAAAATCACACAATGAGATAAGTGAAAGAGAAGAGACGTGCATCCATATTCAAAGCCAATTACTCACTGAAATACTGGCAAGTTCCTGCACTTACCACTGATGCTTTAAACAGAGAGAGGAAATCTGAAAGGCAGCATATCTGTCCTCTTCCCCTGCACTGGACAGGCTGCAAGGCTCAGCTTATTCTGCCTGGTAGTTGTGTTGATTCCAAATCATGTGAGGTGGGTAGGCCCACAGCTTAAAACATCCCCATGGCGTCTGGATGATTAACTCAGCAGCTTGAGCTATTCCAAATGTTGCTCTCTTGTCGGAGAAAAAGAATAAATACATTGGGTGTGAGTGATGGCCAGCGAGGGAAAGCTAGAATGTTTGCTCAGCCTCAGTTTTCTGTGAGCTGAACAGCTTTCCAAAGCCACTTTTTCCCCTCTCTCCAGATGTTCCTGAGGAAAATGCAAATGAGCATGTTTTAATGTGCAAAACTGTCAAATGCTGTCCAAGGTAACTCCCAGAATGCTGTCAAGTCCAGCGAGTCTACTTTCTGATGGGGAATGTCTATATTGTCATCAATCATGTAATCAGGGAGTGAAGAACCAAAGGTACTATATTCTTATTTCAAAACAACAGACATTTCGCAAATATTCTCATACATATCATCTTAAATTATTTTATTTTCTCAAAAATACCATGTTTCAGTCAGCTTTTTTGTCACTGTTGACCAAAAGAACTGAAAAGAGCAATTCTAGAGAAGAAGTTTATTTGGGACTCACAGTCTCAGTTCACAGATGGCCAACTCTATTGCTCTGGGCCCAAGGTGAGAAAGAACACCATCAAGACAGGAGGGTATGATGGAGGAAAGCAGTTCAAGGTAACAACAATCAGGAAACAGAGAAAGAGATTAAGCTCTGCTCAACAGGGATACAATATATACCCCATTTCTTCTAGTCACACACTGATTGCCTACAGTTAGCATGCAGCTAATTCCTCTCAGTGAATTAATGTACTAATTAGGTCAAAGCTCTCATAACTCAACCATTTTGCCTCCAAACTTTCTTGTGATGTCTCACATGAGCTTTTGGGGACACCATATGACTTCCAGCTTAGAAATTTTTCACTGCTTTGTGTCACTGCTGAGACTTTGTTTCACAATGTGACCCGTGATATTTATGGGTGGCTCCACTTTATAGAGGAGCAGCCTAGGGCACAGAGAATCTAAGAGGACTTTGCCCAGTAGCTCTCCCACCTTAATAAGACCAGGTCAGAAAAGCCAATATTTTCCTTTCCCTCAAAGCATCCTTCATTTTGAGTCTTTGTGTTCTCTCCAGGTCACACCATTTTTGAGGTGTTAGGAGTCTTACAAGTTCTCATTCTTTCTGAGCATAGGGGGAAAGAGTTCAAAAAGTCATTGGCAATGAGGTCCTGGCAGTAAGGAAGGGTGCTGCAGGATTTTTGCCTAACCTTGACTCATCCTAACCATGAGAGCATCTATCTTAGTTTAGACCAGCCAGAATTGAACTTTGAGAAAATTTAAATGGGAGGACTAAGGACAGAAAGACTCTAGGATTTGGGCTAATGAAAAAATGTCTGTGAACATCAGAGTGGGAAGAGAAGGGAACATATCTAGAAAAAGGTATAGTTTAAAAAGGAAATTTTGTCCAGTACATACAAGCCACATGTACATGTCTATAATGCCAGAAAGTTAATTAAAGTAGAAAAGCTCATTCACCTAAATATTTTTCAAATATCTTTATTATTATATGATTTATAAAGTCTATGAAATTTCTCTGTTCCAGGTTTCATCCAAGTTTGGGGGTTGGTAAAAGCATACTTAGTATTAAGTCTGGGAAGAATGCACAAAATATAAAACATCAATCATCTGCTTATTTTTATTTGCTATAGTCAATAAAGCAATATTGATACATTGCTATTAACTAATGTCCATAGTTTATTTAGATTTTCTTAGTTTTTATCCAGTGTTCTTTTTCTGTTCCAGGACACCATGCAGGGGACATTACATGGGGTTTCCATGTCTCTTTGGCTCCTCTCAGTTGTGGTATTTTCTCAGACTTTCCTTATAGTTTTGAGGAGTACTCATCTGGTACTTGGTAGGTGTCAGTATTGGAGTTTGTCTGTTTTCCTCTTTGTAAAACTGGAGTTACAGGATATTGGAGAAAGACCATAGAGATAATGTCACATCATATCAAAGGTGCATGTTATCAACATTATTTATGATAAAATGTGCGCTTGATCACTTGACCAAGGTAGTGTTTGTCAGGTTTTTCTACTGTAAAGTTACGGTTTTCTCCTTCTCACATTGTATATTTGGGAAGGAATTATATGCAACCCATACCCAAGGAGTGGGAAGTTTTTCTCCCTTTCTTGAAGGCTGAGTATCTTTATGATTTATGTGGAATCCTTCTGCACGGGAGATTCGTATCTTCTCCATTTGTTAGTTCATTTTATCAATGACTTAAATCTGTGTTAACACATGGATATTTATTTTACACATTGGGTTGTATTCTAAAACTACTTCATTTAATTTTGTGGCCCAATTGTTCCAGCATTGGTCCCTGCATATTCATTCAGTTGGCTTCTATGGTTCTTTGACTTATTCCCATCAATGTGTGGAGATCCTTCTCTCTCTCTCATCTTATGACCACTTTCTTATTTTCTAGCACTGCAGAATGCCCCAGGCTTCTCTGGTGTATTTCTTGTCATAGTCCTAGATTCAGTCATCTCTCTAAAGCCCCTGGAATACTTTTATTGAGATAGTATTGAAAACCAAAGTGTGTGTATTAGGAGTGCTCACTGCTACTGGAATATCATTTATTCTAGTCTGTCTTATCCAACAATGCAAAAAAATGTGTATTTATACTAGCCTATATTTATACACATCTATAAATATTTTTGTGTGTAATTATGTATGTTAAAGTGTACACACATTTAATCGTAAAAAAAAAACTTCATCTACTAAAGGTTCAGAGTTTGAACTAAAAGAACTTTCAGATCCTATTTCAACTCAGGTATTATATGATATTATAGTTTATCCCTTTATTTTCCTATCAAAGGAGAAAGCAATTCTTTAAGCTTATGTTAGTGTAAACATTGTACTGTTGAATACTTATAAACTCTGTACATTTTCTCCTACCCATCAAGACATAATTTCCTTTTTTCCTGTTTTCCTGTCTAGTTCAAACTTAAAATTCAAGACGAGACTCATATTTATTAAAGTGCTAAATTATAACTGATGCTCAAAAATGCAATTACATGTATGATCAACTTCAAGGAAATCCTATGTATGCATATTCACTCTATTACTCCCATTAAAAAAATCATTTACTGAAATTTTTTAAAATAATGCACTCTCCTAGTGCATTTTAAATTAACAAAAATGTACTTGACATGTTAAATCTCAGCTAATTTATAACTATATCTATGCTAATGAAATTCATCAACCACCATTCCATTCCTTGCCTCTATGTATCAACTTTTGTAGATTCCACATAAGCGTGAGATCATGTGATATTTGTCTTTCTGTGCCTGGCTTATGCCTGGCTTATTTCACTTAACATAATGATCTCCATTTCCATCCGTGTGTCGCAAATGATAGGATTTCATTATTTTTAATGGGAAATAGCATTCTATTGGGTATATTTGCCATTTACTCATTCATCTGTTGATAGACACTTGGCTGATTTCTGTGTTTTGTTTATTTTGAATTATGTTACGATAAACATGGGAGGGCAAATATTCTTCAGCATTCTGATTTTATTTCCTTTGGATATATAGCCACTAGTGGGATCTGGTAGTACAACAACAAAAATTGTAAATCTGCTTTTCCGTATCACTAAGGCTTTAAAGGGAAGAATGTTCTTCATTAGGAACTAAATGTTCTAAGGGACAAGTGTTCTTCATTAGGAAACAATTCCTCTTACTTGTGCAATAACTCTTAGTTTATGTGGAAATTTAAAAATGTGTATGCTAATTATGACACATTTCCCACAAATCTGGGCCAATTTAGTGACTGGCTTGTAACAAAAACAATGTAGAAAAAGTGATGTTTTAAAAGCCCAAAGGCTGGATCCAAAAGGACCACATAGCTCCTACCTGATTCTCTTGGGACACTTACTTTGGGGAAAATAAAAAGAATGACTACCTTGAGATCCTCATGCTGGAGACGCACCTGTAAGTTTTCAGGTCTCCACTTCCAGCATAGCTCAGTAATTGAGTGTCCCAGCCCAGGCTTCAGATATGTGTGACAGGAGCCTCCAGGTGATCCAGCCCCCAGTTATCTCCTCAGGATTTGAATGTTACTACCTAATCCCTCAGACAACATGGAATAGACACACAAACCATCTCTGTTTTACCCTGATTGTATTCCTAGCCCAGAGAAGTGGTTCATGACATAAAGGTTCATAAAACAACAAAATGCTTTGTGCTATGCCCCTAAATTTTGAGGTGATTTATTTTAATGGCAATAATAACTGTGAGAGTTTGATTCCCCTAAAAGCAGACCCTAAGATTAGGATTTGATTGTAAGTAGATTTTTTTGAGAGCTGATCCTAAGAAGCATCTGTTGGAGAGTAGGAAAGTAGGGCAGAGAGAAAAAGAACATCATTGTCAGGTGTGTTAGTGATCAGGTTATCATTATAGCCAAATGGCATTTGTTGCTGCGACTCCTGAAAGATGGTATAGAAAAAAAGCCTCCAACTTATCCTACCTGATGGGTGAGGAAACTGGAGTATTCGTCCAGATTCAATTCCTGCCTGTCATTGGTTGAGAGGTGTTTAGGGTACTAAGTTCTTGCACACGACCTGGCCAGCACCTGGAGGAGTGCCCTCCCACAGAGAAGAACTTGTAGTAAGAAACCATGGATTTGGGAGTGCTGATGGCAGAGGAGATGTAAGGGGATCCTCAAATCCACAGAACAGGGATTAAGTTTTTGTAAACTGAAGTCCACTGAGTCATGGTTGGGTTTCAGTGGTCTGCCAATCTCTGGAAACTATATTTGAAATTTTGCATATATGATAACACATGTACTTTTTTTTGGCATTGGGAACTCAGGAGTTCATCAGTTTCTTCAAGTGGTCTGTGAGGTTAAAAAGAAAAAAAGATTAAAGATGAGCCAGGGTAATAAAGTTGAGCAATTTAGGTTCTCTTTCTTATACCAGGTAATCAAAATTAATAACAATAGTAGTAGTTGTTAATAAATAGGTATACAATAAGCAATAAGTCTTATGCAATTATACTGGATTATAATGACCAAATTAATATAATTACTGGTAAAAAGAATAATTTTTATTCTATACCCTTAGCAGAAGAATTTTAGCAGATGAAGAAATTAAGGACTATCCAAGAAAAGTAGTCAAATGTCAACAATTGCCAAGATACATGGTTTTGCAAACAATAAACATCTGGTAGACAAAGGAATAAACTGTATTTTTATGTGTAATCCAAGAGTGACACATTTGCACAACTATTCCTCAACAATGGTTAGCACTTTTTATTAATGTAAGATAATACTACTACAATGGCAGCCATAATAAAATGGAAATTAATAAAAATGCATGGATACAAAGGAAATCTCAAAGAGCAGGCATTTTTTTCAGTATCAAAGTTAAGCAAAGTTTTCTTCTCTTAGTCTACTCTCTCCAGAATCAAAATAATCAGACTGGTTCCAGAGAAAAACCACCTGAACGGTGAAAATATGGCTCCATGACAGAATTAGGTCATTATCTCATCTCTTCAGCCCCTTGGCATCAAGAAGGACTACCAAACAGCTTTTCCAAAACCATAGCTTCCCAGTGGCATTATCTGACTAAAATTCTTTCATTGTTGTCATGGTTAGTTATATTGGCTTTGGATATTGTTTAAATTTCTAGGTGTGAGACTAATCATACACCTGAACATTTCTCAAGAATTTTGTATGAATTCAAAGGCAATGAAAGACAAGTAAATTCAAATAAGTACAGTTTATAGCTTCCTAAGACTTAAAAAAAAGTGAATTGGTAGTATTTCTGATGATAGTACTACGGATGATATCACTTGATTTCCTTCTATTAAAGATAGATGACACTAACATCTAAACCAGTTATTTTTGAAGCTATCTTCCTAGTCTCTGGAGTAATGGGCTCTCCCTCCTTTTTAAAACCCTGTGCACATTCTTTCCCTCCCTAGATCAAGTAACTCATTCATATACTGCTTTTAATGCTTTCCTGAGAGTAGTGTTCAATGATAGTTACTATGAAGCCCATAATGACTTTTAATTGAAGCATCTATTCTCATGTGATATCATTTAAATCTCAATGTATGTCACTGCCTCCTCACTCAGAAAAAATACAACATTTCTGGCCTTCAAACATCCTTATTTGTATATAATTTATGTTTTCCTGGAATAGGTTAAGTGAGTTACAAAATACTAGCTTCTGAAATTATTATCTGATTTGAGTTAATCTGGTTGGGGAAAAACACTTTTCCTATAATCCTATCTATAATCTATAGATAAAAGATGCAATGCTATTTTAAAGATGTGTCATATATATGTTATTCTTCACTGAAGAAAGAAATTGAAGAAGACCACAGAAGATGGAAGGACTTCCCATGTTCTTGGATAGGAAGAATTAATATCATCAAAATGGCCATACTACGAAAAAGCAATGTGCAGTTTAACGCAATCCCCACCAAAACATCAATGGCATTCTTCACTGAACTAGAAAACATGCTTCTTAAATTCATTTGGACAAATGAGAGACCCAGAATAGCTAAAGCAATGCTGAATAAGAAAAGTTATGCATCACAATACCGAATCTCAAGTTATACTACAGAGCTATAGTGAACAAAAACATCATGGTATTGCCATAAAGTAGACATGGAGACCAATGGAATAGAATAGAAGACACAGAGACAAAGCCACATATATACAGCCATCTGATGCTTGACAAAGGTACCAAAAATATATGTTGGAGAAGAAACAATCTTTTAAACAAATCGTTCTGGGAGGACTGGATATTTATATGTAGAAGAATGAAAACAGATCCCTATATTTTATCCTGCACAAAAATCAAATCAAAATGGATGAAAGACTTAGGAATTAGACCATAAACCTTGTAACTGCTAGAAGAAAACAGGGTCAACAGTACCTCATATAGGTGCTGGAACCAACTTCCTTAATAGGATATCCAAAGCACAAGAAATAAAACCAAGAATCAATAAATGTGATGGCATAAAACTAAAAACTCTGCACAGCAAAGGAGAATGATTAAGAGCATGAAAAGACAGCATGCAGAATGGGAGAAAATCTTGGGCCAGCTATTCCTCTGACAGCAGTTTAATATATAGAGAACTCAAAATTAACTCAATGCAAAACAAACACACATAAAAAACACACAAAATAACCCAACCAATAAATGGGCAAAAGAACTAAACAGAAATTTCCCAGAAGAAAAAACACAAATGTCCAACAAATATATGAAAAAAATGTTCAAAGTTTCTAGTAATCAAGGAAATGCAAATAAAAACTATATTAAGATTTCATCTCACTCCAGTTAGAATGGCAATTATCAGGAATATGAATGATAATAAATGGGTGAGGTTGTGAGGGGATAGGTACACTTGTACATTGTTGGTGGATACAACCACACTGGAAAACCGTACCCATTTGCACACTAAAATATCACACTGTACCCCCATAAATATGTACAATTATTATCTGTCAATACAATTTTAAATTAAAAAATTAATTTTAACTTAAAAACTACTTGCATATGTGAACATAAATTTTGGGCAAAATACACACACACACATATATATATATATATAAAGTTTAGAAAAGAAAGTAAATTATAATAAAAAATTTCAGCTATCTCAAAGTGTTATGACTAATTAAGAGATTATATTGACCATTCACTTGCATATAAACCCAATAAGAAAGATAGGTATCTAAATTCCCTTTCTCTGATGGCTTAGTGCTATGATTTGGCTATGAGGTACCCCCTAAAAACTCCTGTGTTAATGCAGGCATATTAATGCATACTCAGAGGTAAAATGATTAGACTGTGAGAGCTTAAAACTAATCCATCCATCCTAGTTTGAATGGACTGAGTGGGTGGTAACTAGAGGCAGGTGGGACATGGTTAGCAGGGGGGGTCACTGGGGACCACCCTAGAAAGTACATCTTCCCAGTAGTTCCTTACTCCAACTTTCTCTCTGCTTCCTGGCTGCCATGAACAGAGCTGTGCTCCTCTGTCTTGCCTTTCCACCATCATGTTCTTCATCTCAGATCCAGAGCAATGGAATCAGCCCACCATGGATTAACCTTCTAAGCCCATGAGCCAAAATAGACTTTTCCTTTTCTAAGTTGTTCTTGTTGGATATTTTAGTCACAGTGACAAAAAGCCAACTAACACAGGTAGGAAGAGATAATCCGTGGTTGACTTTGCAGGTAGGGTTGTCTGGGCAGAGCTGGGGGAGGGTCTTTCACCTCCAGTTATAGACAATCAACAGCCTAGAAATGACCAAGGTCTAGAGCCAAATGGGAAGACATAAGGAAAAATAAATCCAAAGCAATGAGGAGAGTGTACAGAGGTCCTCAAGAGCTGATTAAAATTATGTATTAGAAGCCAAACTTTTCCACCAAGGAAAGAGAAACGATAATCAGCATCAAGTCAAAAAAGAAGCAGAGACTAGATTTGGGCAATTGCATTAGAGGCAAGTTCCTTGGGATTTATGTGGGGGGTGGGGGGTTCTGTGGCATTGAATGAATGAAGGGCAAGGCACATCTGAGCAATCATGGAGCAAGATCTTAGAGACAGAAAACCTAAAACACCTGGAAGCAATCATTCTCAAACTACCAATAGAATAGTAGCTGGGGGAAAGGAAAATCAATTCCTAAACCCAAGTTGAAGGAAATGATTATCTATAAGTCATGGAAACAAAAAACTTCAAAGCATAAAACTGAGTTCACATATCTGGTAAAGACTGATTGATATTGAACCAAGAAGCAAGCATTTATCCCCTAACTCTGCAGGTTCTCCTTGTCCATCACCTGTTCTGCTTTTCATATGGAAAATGCAAGTAGGAATGATTGGTGCTGGCTTAATGGAACGAGAGATTACTCAGATGAATAGTATAGAGTATTTCCAGAAACTTTTCTCTTTTTCGTTGTCAATGGACCTTTATTCGTTTGTTTGTTTGTTTATTTATATGTGGTTTTGAGAATTGAACCAAGCTCTTCACACATGGTAGGCAAGCACTCTACCACTGAGCCACAACCCCAGCCCCAGACACTTTTCTTGACAGAATTGTACTTTATGAGAAGAAAGTGCATGACTGGTAAATCACTTAAATTTAGTGATAACATCACTAAGGTTACCAATCCACAAAATAATTCACTGAAACATGTACATTAATTTCAGTGTTTCCTAAGGCCCTATTTCCTGAGTATATGATCAAGATTAAAATTTAAAAAAGGGTAATATCTATTTTCTAAATAAGAATATTAGGAGTGGATGAAAACATTTTATTTTACAGATAAGACCAATGTTTCCATCTGGTTCAGATAAAACTAGAGCTGTCAACTTGGAAATCTTCCATCAAGTCCTGAAACATGCTTAACTCTTGGACAAATACTTGGTTAGCACATAAAAAATTAAAGAACCTTTCATCAGTGACAGAGTACTTTCTCATTCTTAAACAATCAAGGGTATCTGATTATTGTCAACTATTTGATAATCCATTTGACAAATATTTACAGAGCATTGGATATATTCCAACAGTGTCCTATGGATTTTAAACCCAGTTTCTATCCTCACATAACTGGTAGTTAAGGAGGAAAGCAGACATTTGAAAAAGAAACAGTTCAGAAATAAACATTTGTTCATGGTTATGCTTCTTTTAGAAAAGAAAGGCCAAGACACTAGCCACAAATACTCATTTGAAAAGAGATGATAATGAGAAAGAAAAGAAAGTAGAGGTAGGAGATCAGGGTGAAGACAATTACTAAGTCATACAATGTGCTAGAAACTGAGCTTTTTTATATATATTAACCATTTTTTATAAAACTCACTTTAATGATAATAGCTAACATTTATAAATATTTGAGTGTCAAATATTTACAAGCATTAGCCCTTACAATAAATCCTATAAAATAGGTATTAGTCTTTTTCCCATTTAACAGATAAAAAACTGAGGCAAAGAAATGTTAAGTAACGTGCTCAAGATTACACAGATAATCCCAGTGCTAGTATTGAAACCTTAGCAATCTCCCTAGAGCCTGTGCTCTTATTCCTTTACTCATGAAGAAATGAACTCTAAACTAGAGCTGCCCCTGTATTTCAAGTGTTTTCTTCTGTCTCTCCAGAGACTTTCACTTGGGTTGTCCTGTCATTTTTCTGTATTCTAAGCTGTCTCATATAGAGCCCAAAAGGAGGATTCATCTGCCTAATTTTTTTATTTTTAATTTTTTCCCTTAACACAAATAAGAAAGGTCTAACATTTTCTAAAGAAATTAAGCAAAGGCAAAATACAGGAAAAGAACAGTCTACCGCTATATAAACAAGCAAACAAAATGTACCATATATGTCAAGAGATCATGTGTGCAACCTGAGAACTTCCAAAAACAATCTTGAACCTAAGATAAAATCTTCTCTGTAATCTCCTAATTCTTTTATCTGGATAATTCCTACTCTTTCTTCGGTATTAGGTAGAATTGTGCCTCTGATTACACACACACACACACACACACACACAGGCAGGCACATGCCTCATGGTAAGCTTTAAATATTCCCTCCAAAACTCATGTTGAAATTTAGTTGCCATTGTAACAGTGTTAAGAGGTGTTTCCAAGGTGATTGATGCTGTTCCTCCATTACAGATTAATGGAGTGGGTTAGTTATTGTGGGAGAGATTTCCTGACCAAAGGATGCCTTCAACCTGATTTCTTCTCTTTGCATCACACACTTGCGTCCACCTTCCACCATGAGATGAAACTTGCCAGATGCTTGTCCCATGTTCTTGGACTTCCCAGCCTCCAGAGCCATAAACCAAAGAAGTTCTCATTGTTTATAGTTTACCCAGACTGTGGCATATTGCCAGAACAGCAGGAAATGGGTGAAGGCACCTCACCAATTGAGTCTGGCCTACCGTGTCTGTCCTTCCTCTGGGTGTCTGTAACACACTACCTCTTCCTGTACTCCAGCACACGTCCTACCTCTATATTGACTTGTGTGTCTCCCCCCTTTAAACATTAATATCCAAGGGAATGGACCATGTCTTATCTGTTTTCCTATACCTGTTGGCTACTGCTCAATTCAAGGCATGTAGTATTTATTGAATTAATAAGTAAATGTTTAACTGAGAGTCCACTCCCTGCATTTCACAGGGCAGTAAGCAAAATGCATAACGATCATGATGCATATATGCCAAAAATTTGCATGGACCTTGTCAGATGAAACCCTCCCCACCATCAGAGTCTAAAGCTTTTACAGGCAGAGGCACACTAATACAGGAACAGGATTTCCTCCACCTTCTCCTTTCCCCAACCTGTTCTTGGAATAAAACTGAGGATGTGACTAAGGTCAGGCTCTCTGGAGAAAGAAGGAGGACAAAGTTGCACCTCTACCCCCTGACTTTTTTCTTTTCTTTCTTTCTTTTTTTTTTAATTTGTTCTGAGAGCAGAATGCATTTTGACACATTGCACACAAATGGAGCACAACTTCTCATTTCTCTGGTTGTACACAATGCAGAATCACATCCATCCTGCAATCATACATGTATCTAGGGTAATAATGTCTGTCTCATTCTACCATTCTTCCACTCCCCTCACTCCCCTCTGCCCAATCCAAAGTTTCTCCATTTCTCCCTGGCTCCTCTGCTCCCGCATTATGGATCAGCATCTGCTTATCAGAGAAAACATTCAGCCTTTGATTTTTTGGGATTGGCTTATTTCACTTAGCATGATATTCTCCAGCTCCATCCATTTACCTGCATAATCCTACTGCTTGGTTTATACCCAAAGGACTCATGATCAGCATACTACCTTGACTCAGTCACATCAATGTTCATAGCAGCTCAATTCACAATAGCTGAACTATACAACCAATCTAGATATCCTTCAGTAGATGAATAAAGAAAATGTGGTATATATATATACACAATGGAATATTACTCCACCTTAAAGAAGAATGAAATTGTACCCCTGATTTTTATTTGATGGAGATCATTATTAACATCCTTCAGAAAAGAACCTCTCATGTTTTTGTTTTGGTCAATGACCTCACTAAGGGCTCTTAGCAAGAGACAGGACAGATCTCTATTTGATGCAAAAAGGGTCAAGAAGGCAGGAATGGGGGCAGGATAGAAAAGCCTTACAGGTACTGAGTACTTTATGTACAATGTTTCACTTCGTGCTCACAATTACCCAACTAGAGTTTATGCACTATTATTTTACTGAGACTCTAGAGTTCTGCCTCAAATACCTCCATAATTTGGTTTGACTTTTCTCCTAAGGAGTGTCCATTCTCTTATAAGATAGAAGCAGCTGATTAATAGAATGAAGAAAGATGATGATAAAAGTCATAACAATAGCAATGAAAGACACAGCCCAACAATAATAAGAGCAAAAACAATTATAAAATGCAGACAAAGAAAGTAAAAAATATTCTAATAGTCATTTACTAATAAGGCAAGTAAATTAGCTAATGATCATCAAGAACATCATTTTGCTATAAAATAAGTTTAAGAATTAATGCTAATAATGATTCAAGTCATAAGTCTGATTGATTTATATTCAGTATAGTCTATTTTAGAAATTATTTAATGTTTTATAACTTATGATTATTAAATTAATATTACCATGCATATCTAGGCAAGCCTTCAACAAGCTAAAAATTCCAGCATGATAAGACAATTTACTCCCTGAAAAGAGCTGAGATTTCAAGATATTCTTGCATCAAGAGGTTGCTCAGATATAGAAGGCACTTCCTGGAAAAAAGTTACAGAATAATGACCATGAAGGTTAATCTTTAGAATGTCTATTTCTCCCAAGCATGTCTATGAAACTACTGTGAAACTTTATTAAACAATAAGCCAGTAAAATGCAGTGTTAAATTATTTGCACAGGGACCAGGCTGAAATTTACATTTGCATTATCTATAAAGAGTTACAGAAATTATTAGTAAATCAAAATCTCTAGAGGAATGCTTAAACAAATGGAGGGAAGGATTGATTGGCACTCAATTCCCTTGCATCTCTATCCTTGGAGAACATACTGAAGTTTCCAGATAGTTAGAGGCAGAGAAGGGATTGGCCAAAAAAAAATGGAGTGAAAGAATAAGATTTTTAAAAAAGCATGCAGACTGAATTGTTCAACATTAACCGGGCTTTGAAGCTACAAGAGAAGAATGAAGACTTCGTCATTTTTTCTGGAAGATGTGTTGACAGATAGCAGGCTTTTGATAGCTCAGTGGAGAATGAAGTTTTTATGTGCCTGTAATAAGGACATTAACAAACTTGACAGCAGACAGCAGCTTGTACAAACTGCTGTGCTGATACCATTCTCTATCCAAAGACAAAAAGTAATGATAATGATGGAAATTAAGCAAAAAGAGTGAAATCAATCAGGGTAGAAAGAATACTGAAAACTAGAATACAGACGGGCCCTTCTATGGCTGAGATTTTAGACTAATATTTCAAATGTAGTGCTGTTACTAACACATAGAATATATGGGCCAACTGCCTGATCTTTATTCCTCATTTTCTATTACCCAAACTAAATGAATCTGCAAATCTTCAAAGCTGAAATTGTAAAGGCCTATCTTTTGGAAGACAGTAGAGAATGCTTCAGAAATAAGTCACTATAGATGCTTAAAAGCCAGGCATGTGCTATAAAATTAAGTAAAATAAATGATCCGTGACTAAATATAATGATTGTATATGTGCTTAATGTGTTTATTTTATGCCAGGCACTTTGCTAAGACAAAATCACTGTTCTCCTAAAGTTTACATTCAGATAATAGAGATAAAAAAATTTGTGAAATAGGTACATAAGTGAACAAATGAATATATATGCAAATAACTTTCCTTATGAAGGAAATACACAAAGTGATGAGGTAGAGTAACTGAGGGAGGTACATGGTAGATGGATGATGAGGGAAAGCCTCTCAGAAGAGGTGACTTCTGAGCTGAGATGGGGAGACCAGATGATGGATGAGAACCATCAAGTCAGCTAAAAGATGTGGCTGGAAGAAGGAGTGGGAGCAGTGACTGTCCTAGACAGAGGGAAGAGAAGAGGCAAAAGCCAAGCGATGGGAAGGATCAGAAAGAGTGAAAGCAGGCTGCCGTGACTAATGCAGAGTCATCAAGAGGGAGATCATCATAGCAGAGCTTAATGAGGAAAGCAAGAGCTAGTTCATGCACAAGTGTGTAAACTGAAGTTTTATTGCAAGATTGATTGGAGTGCAGAAATTGGTGGGTATGATCATATATATGTTTTTTTTTTTAAATGATCACCTTTCTTCTATTTGGAGAATGAAATATAAGTAGAGTCAAAATAAGAAGTTTTAACAGAGGGCTGTTTGAATAACTTGGATAAGAACTCATGGCAGATTGAGTAGAAGTGGAAAGAAATAAATGGAATTGATGTATCATTTGGAGGTAAGAAAAACAAGACTTGCTTGTGGAAGAATCAAGGATGTCTCTTAGGTTTCTGCCTGAGCTACTGAGATGGAAGATGAATGGAAGAAGAAAAACTGATGTGGGAGAATATATAACACTATAACATAGAAGGCTGGAAGAATGTGTTCTACAGTATAATTCTTAGGATTCTTTTTTTTTTTTTGGAGTTGAACTCAGGGGCACTTGACCACTGAGCCACATTCCCAGCCCTATTTTGTATTTTATTTAGGGACAGGGTCTCAGTGAGTTGCTTAGCCCCTTGCTTTTGCTGAGGTTGGCTTTGAACTCGCAATCCTCCTTCCTCAGCCTCCCGAGCTGCTGGAATTACAGGAATGTGCCACTGTGCCTGGCTACTTCTTAGGATTCTTAACTGAAATATATGGTCAATAGAGAGATGCAATAATATAAGAGATAGGCCCTATAATCAGGGTTAGAAATGCTGTTTGAATATTTTTTTTTCTTGCCACTAGCCTGCTCTCTGATCTTGGTCAGGTCACTTACATTAGATTCACACAATAATGGAGCTGAAAAGGACATTATGGTCCATTAAGTTTTGCTTCCTATTAATCACAACACCTGCTCAATATATTCACTGATTAGATGTTTACTACTCCAACAGACAGCTGCTTCTTTAGGACAGTTCCAATTATTAAAAACTTTTTCTTAATATTGAATCAAAACTCAATGCTAGTATGAACACTAAGCTTAACCTCTCAACCACATAATGACTCACCTCCTGGTAGTCCCTTTATTGCTTCTTCCGAATCTGAATCCTATGTTTTAACTATGTCAATACCTATTCAATGTCTACAATAAAAACCAAAATGATAGATTCTGAATATATGACTTTTATAGTTACCTTAAACATTTTGATATTTTGTCATTAGAAATTCTCAATCTCTTTTGACACAGCTTTCCATCTACATTATGGGAAATGTAACAGATTGTCTGGGGTTTCCAAGAAAAAATATAATTGTAATCATTTTCTTAATGTCTTGATTTACAACTAAGAAAATTAAAATATATAGCTGAGCAAAAAGAAAGAAAGAAAGAAAGAAAGAAACCTGAGCAAAATACTTTAATTTCCAATTGTTCATTTATTTTCCACCTTTCAAATTTTTGTTTTCAGCTCGAACTCTCAGGTTTTTCTTAATTCCATTTCTACTGTTATTCAAATGAGGTTTGGAAGATAGTAGGGTCGAATCCAGTTGTCCAATATCAAGTTAAACTGGAATTCTAACAATGCAAGTTTGCATTCCTTTTTTTTCTCCAAAAGCTTTATTTAAAAAATTAGTTATGCTTCATGACTAAATGTGAGGATTTCACATCTAAATTCTACTAGAATTACATGTTTTAAAATTGAATAATAGGGAAGGCTAAGGAAATATAGAATTAGAAGTTCTCTAGGCTGGTTTTGGTTGACTTACTTATTATGATCATTCAGTCTTTTTTTGAGGGGGTGGGGTACTAGCAATTGAACTCAGGAACATTCAACCACTGAGCCACATCCCTAGCCTTATTTTGTATTTTATTTGGAGACAGGGTCTCACCGAGTTGCTTAGCACCTCACTTTTGCTGAAACTGGCTTTGAATTTCCAATCCTCCTGCCTCAGCCTCCCAAACCACTGGGATTAAAGGTGCGCACCATGTCATTCAGTCTTTATAGTAGGTATGCAGTGGTAAAAAATGATTGCTAATAGAAAAGAAATGTAAGTATTTCATGGTTGTTTCTTATGGTTACATATTTAGTAGCCCTGAGACCCGGAAGTGGTGGCCTTATGTTCACACAAAGGAAACCAGAGTTCACCTCTGGTTTCTGATGGCTAAGTATATTCAGAACTGTGATTCTCAGTGTGTTTTCAGTGTTAATCTTAAAACACCACTAACAAAATCTTCTATCACTGTGTAGTGTAATCAGTTTTCTATAAGAATCACATGCACTATAAATGCCCATAATAAATACACTATCTTAAGAGTAATCACATAATGAATGGTAGATGCAACGACATCTCAAGGATAAATTCTCCTTGAAACACAAATTCTTCAAGAAAACAGAATAATAAGAAAGGCTGGGAAGGTATAATAAGGATTTGAGGGTCCCAGGTCATTGGCTTAGAAGCACGTCTGATATGCATTAAGCAAATGTTACATACTCTAAATATTAAGTGATGGTTTATGTCAGGGTGGGAGGCCCCAGGTGGCCAGTCTATTTACATTTCAGACTGCTCTTTTTGGTGACATAAATATTACTGAGTAGATTGTGAACCGCCTTACAAAATATTCAAAGTGAAAGGTGAGAAACAAGTGTCAAAATGGGATGGTTGTCAATGCACACACTTTGAGTCATTTAAAAAAATTGTCTTAAAACAATTTCAAATCCTTCAGGGTCAGCAAGTAAAATGTGTGCTTTCCTCTTTCTCCTCCCATGACTTTTGCCAATTTTGTTCATGGCTGAATTTGAATAGAATTATGGAGGCATACTGTCATTTCTAGGATCAAAAATTCTTGAAGGGTCAGATCCCACCTACTTTCTTCACTTCTCCTTTGCCTACCTATAAATTTCTCCTTCTAGTCTAAATTAAGTTGGGACATTTCACGATGAGTCAATCTCATGTTTAATCTTATCAGTTTGTACAATGTTCTTCAGTCTTGAAAGTCCTGCTTTGTTCCTTAAGGCTCTGATCCCACATATGCCCATTCTGATTGTTTTATCTTTGATCCCAAGAATACTTTCTCCAGCATTTTCCATTTATATATACATAAAAAATTACAAATTTAGTCACAATTGTTTGCAGATTTTCTTATCAAGGAGTAGATGAAGTCTATTTCTTCACCTCTTGAATCTGAACTGAACTTCTGACTTACTTTGGCCTTCTATGTTCCAAGCACTTTGGCCTTATTATTTGGTGAGTTTTCACCCTAGGACTCAAATATTTTGGTTTTCCTCTTGCTGCTATTGAATCCTGCCATAAAGAACAAGCTTGGGCTATTGCGCTGGAGATGAAAGATCATGGAGCAAAGGTCAAATCTATCTCAGTTGCTCCAACTGAGGCTATCATAAGCCTTGTGACAACTACCAGGTGACCACAGTTGCATGAGCAAGACTAGCTGAAGCCAGCTTAATTCAGTCCAGAGCGGGAGAACTCTCTAACCACACCTGTCTCCATTGGGAGATACACAGAATCAAAAGCTAGATAAGTGCTGTTCATGATTTAGAAGTAATGACTGCCCAAAAGCAGCAAGTGCTCCTTGAGAACAGATATTTGTTTCTAATATGAATCTTCAATAAAAGAACCAGGGCTCCTTGAAGAAATGGTTGGTTCTAAGACTAAGGCAGAGAATATTCAAGAATATTCTTGAGTCTAACATATTTAAGAAGTGCTTAGAAAAAAAGAAAATATGTGAGTGTATTAAATGGACACAGGAGCCAATTGAAAGGGTCCCTAAGGACCAAAGCATTGGATTATAAACCAAAATATAAAATAAATATTCATAAGTATATACTGTTGTAAAATAAATAAATGGGGAAGAAGAGAAATCTTCCACACAGAAGAATTTCAAATAAATTTTGTAGATACTCTACCTTGTGGGTGAACTGGTGGGACCACAGCTGTGCACATCCCATTCCTGACGCTTCCTAAGTTACAAGTCCTGGGACAACTCCTCCAAGACATGTTATAAATCTATGCAGATCTCTTCATCTTGATACCTGCCAACTTGTATAAGCCACCAATAACCATCACCTGGATGCTAAGCCTCCTGAAGAAACCACTTGTGTCCATGCTAGCATTATCTCAATCCATTGCCCACAGTGACCAGAGGGCTCTGAATATTGTGTAAAATAAATAAATAAATTTTGTTTCCAAATTTAGAATAAAGCCCAAAATTCATGATTTGGGCCCTGTCTACCGTTCTTTCCTCCTATTTAATTCTCCTTACCTAATACGTTCCAGGCACTCTGGCCTTCTGTTATCTTCAACACACTAAACTCCTTCCCTTTTGTTTCTGGCTGTGATGCTTTCTCTCCTAGTTCTTTCTATGATCGGCTTCTTCTGTCTTTCACATTAAAGGCCCTCCTTGATCATCTAACACAGAGTAACAACTCAGTCACTGTCTCTCAAGGAATGTTATTTTATCTTCTTGTTCCTATGCCTGTTCCAAGGCATCCAGGAACCCAGGCTGATGGCTGATCTACTCTTCTCAATGTGCCACTTCTAAAGTCATCCTAGGAGGTCACATCTTAATCATGCCCAAAGGGAAAAGAGCATAAAGGAATACATGAGAGGTTTTCGTAGGCGAGACCTGAAAGTCACATTCATCACTTCTACTGTCATTGTGTTGGGATTAACAAAACTGACTCAGATGTAGCTTTAAGGAGTCTGGAATATAAATCGAGCTCAGTGCCCAAATGAGGGGGTCTGAGATTTGGTGAACAGCTAAGAGTCTCTGCCTTATAAAATCAGGTCTAGGTATTCTATGCCTACTTTTTTGAGAATGCTGCTGGCATTATTTGGGTAACTTAAGAGAAAAGAGACTTTTAAATAGGTCTTGATTCAGTCAGGGAAACACCAGCTACTGAAACCCAAAGACCCTCACATTTTTTATCATAATAAAAACCATTTTAATACTTCAAGTTAGAAAGCAGCTCTTCCACCTGAGGTCCACAATTCCGTAGGGTACCAGACTCTTCTGCACAGATGAGGAAATATTAGTAGTAGCCAAGCCAAGGACCCTGCCTAGATCCCAGTTCAGCTGCCCACCTGCATTAAAAAAAAAAAAAAGAAGAAGTAAATGATGAAAAAGGGTAAAAGCATTTTATGCAGTTTGATCCAATTGGGGAGAAGCAGCTACGTTGTTTCTCAGCTGGTCTTACAGAAATAGTTACAATTCATAGAAACAAAAGCCAGGAGATATACGTATGTAGATTTAGCTAGGCTGTGCTAGTCAGGGCACCTCCATTATAGATCCCTCTCTGCCCACACAGGTCGGGAAGTAGTTTTTGTTTTCATTCTCTACATTAGGAAGTTCGAGGGCTAAACTGATTGGGAGCTTTTAATTTCAATATGTCTCTATTTCAAAAACAGTAGATGAACTCCTGTCCACTTCTTAAAAATCCCAGCCCAGAAATCACGCTTCCACTCACATTCTATTAGTGAGAATCACTAGCTAGCTATACATGGATACAAGGGAGGCTGGAACATGTTGTCCTTGGCTGGGCAGCTTCCCCCACTGACACCCCCACTCTGGGGAAGGAGAGCATGAATTTTGTTAGATTAGACTTCTCTGCCATGCTTAACCTCCCCATAACAAGGCCCACTGATTTATATCCAATTAAAAAAAAAAAAACCTGTTGCTGAATCATCACAAAAATAAACCATTTGGAAGAGAATATCATCCTACCTTCTGTTACTTTGGACAGAATCGCTTTTCTTTGAAATGCAGGATATATGGATAAATAGGCCACTTGCTTGCTTAAAAGCCTTTAATGAATCCAATTGCTCTTAGACTACAATGAAAACTCCTTATCAGTCTCCAGCATCCCATGGCTTCTAGCTTCTGCTGACTTCTCCAAATGCAGCTCCCACCATTCTCCCCTTTTTTCTCCCTGCTCTGTCCAGACAGAGCCCCTTTTAATTTCCTTAAAGACCCATTCCCACTAATAGAACTTCCTATGCATTATTCTAGAATGTTCTCCCCCAGGTTCTCCCCATGGCTAATTTACTGTCCCCCATTAAGCTCTACCCACTGAGCACCTCTTCTGGAGGGTCTTCACTGGACAGGTCCCTAATGGGGAGCTATCCCACAGTTCCTTCCTTTCCATCCCCCTTACTCTCTCTGGTCTCACAGCAGTCACGTCAATCTGTAGTACCGTTGTTCAGTGATTTTCCTGTTTACTGTCATCCTTCCCACTTGAATGTAGGTTTCATGTAGGTGGAATCCCATCCATCTTATTTACCATCATAACCCTGTTGCTTCATATAGAGTCCAGCACAAAGTTAGCACTCAACAAATACTTTAGGAATGAATGAACCAATGAACCCAATCCAAACACATACTTCAGATGGATGAATTACTTCCTCACTGCTAAAGAAATATGTACCTCTGGCAGGAGCTCAACAGTGCCATCTATGTGAAAGAAGAGGAAAGAAGGGCTCAGGCACCACACACTGGCACTCCTACTGGATTTCAGATAACCAGAGAAAGCACATTGACCAACTGGGACTTTCTAAAAGAAATTTTCATCAAGTTTCCCCGTGGTGCACAGGCTACAGAGGAAACATGCTGGGGATGGAAGAGGCGGTGATGGGGTGAGGGGCAGGGAGGTCTGAGTGATCACCTGTCACAGCAGCTTGCAACCAATGTGTTCTTCTGACAACTATATTCATTCTTTGCACAGACTTGAATTAACCTTCTGTGTAAAAAAGAAAAAAGAAAAAAAAAGAAAATCAAAAGTATGCTTTCTCTGGAGACAGAGAGACAGACATAAATGCAAGGGTTCTGGGGGTTGGGGTGGACAGGAAGGAAGGAAGATTGATAAATAGGAAGAATAACAACAAAAAAAAAGTTGGCAGCCAAAAAAGGTGCTGTATATTAGCTACTATGATGTAAAATGGCCCAGCAGAGATCAGCGTAACATCTGCCCTGCTCATTTCTTGCATGTCTACATATTCATGCTCAGCTTTTGGAATTCTCAGGAGGCACTTGAGTATATAGGAAGATGAGTTCCAATGAGCTGCAGCCTCCTGCTTTGCAGAAAGGATTTTTTTTTTAATTTGTTCTTTTTTTTTTTTTTTTTTGCTTTCCTGATTCAACGTCAGCTCCAAGCATTTTGATTCTTTACTAACCAATGAAGATTTTAGGTACATATGCAAAAAAAAAAAAAAGATAAAACATATACAAAGTTTAATGAATGTACACAGACTGTTTAGGATCACATGATAGACAAAATGACAAGAACCTTAAATTTAGAAAGACTTGGGTTCAAATCCTGGCTCCACTTCATATATGCCATGTGAGAAATCACTTTCCTGTGCCAAACTTTAATGTTTTCTGCAAAATAAGCAGATGTTGGGTACTGTGGGTATGAATAAATGTCCATGTAATACTAGACATGGAATATGTAATCAATAAATATCTGTTTGTTATTCAGACTAATTCAAATAACCATCAAGTTTTAAAGAAAAAAACTTGTGGGCATGGTGGTACATGCCTATAATCCCAGTGGCTCAGGAGGCAGGAGAATCATGAGTTCAAAGCTAGCCTCAGCAACTCAGCAAGGCCCTAAGCAACTTAGCAAAACCTTGTCTCTCAATAAAACACAAAGTAGGGCTGGGGACGTGGCTCGGTGGTCGAGTGCCCCTGAGTTCAATCTATGGAATCCACCCCCCCCCAAAAAAAAACACATGAATGTGACTGAATTACTGATTATCAGTTCTACCCTGGATCAACCCAGACACATGCCACTGGACCAAAATTAGTCCAATAAGCCATTTCTGCATCTTCAAGTTTGCTTATACTGTTTCTTCTGTTCGATCTATACTACACCCTGACTTACCTCAAACCTCACCTTTTCTTCTATCAAAATCCTGCATACCTACCAAGGTCTAGTTCAAAAGTCAATGCTTCAGTCAAGATTTGCTGGATACTCCCAGTCAGATACAGTCTCCCTTTCATCTTCACCCATTTCTCCACTTATTCATACATTCTATAAACAATTATTGAGAACCTGCTATATGCCAGGGAATTTGATAGATGCCTAAGAAATAAAGATGAATAAGACACAGTCCCCCTTGTCAGAGAGAAAGACCAAGTATTGGAGAGATTGTTGCATATGAGCTCGATGCACACAATAAAGGTGTATACATGGCACTTGGCAGTCTACGGAGAAGCTCTTCTCTAATAACAGTTGCTTATACCTCTGGTCACAATTACTTTGATCTTCTTCATAGTATAGTTTATTGCTAACATAACCATCTTAGGGTTATACTGTGAACTCAAGGATAGGTACTATCTTGTTTGTCTTGTGTTCCTTTAAAATCTTGTGCAATATGTTGCAATATGTTAGACACTTACTAGTGTCCAATAAATGTGTTCTGAATGTATATCACTAGTATGTAGATAAGCAGAAGCTCTCAGCAGTGTGCACTTGCATATGTCTTGGCCTATCTAGAAAGATCCAAATTCTATGAAATGCAATATATATATTTCTTATAATCACTGTTCCATATATATGTATATATATATGGAACAGTGGTTATAAGAGCTAGGGTATTAAAGCCAGGTGGCCTGAGTTCAAGTCCCCATAGAGATTTGAATAACTGTTCACTTTAGGTAAAAATACTTTCTCTATTTCTTTTTCTATTAAATGGAAAAGATAATTATAGTATCTACCACACAGGGTTACTGTAAGGATTAAATGATTAAATCTATTCATTTAAAAATATCTTATAAAATTGTTTTACAGTAGTTTCTCATAAACATCTTTCCCCAAACTGACTTGAACATTCATTCCTATGGACATGGACTACTGCAGGCAGAATTTGAACTCAACAGATGAAACGCTTCAGTTTCTATCTTTTGTACTTCTTGCCAAGTCTAGCTGCAATGTCTGTCTATTAAAACCCCAGAAACTGGCCAAATGTACTGTCACACACCTGTAATCCCAGCTACTCAGGAGGCTGAGGCAGGAAAATCTGAAAGTTCGAGATCAGCCTGACTCAAATTAAAAAATAATAATGGCTTGGGATATAGCTTCACAGTAGAGTACCCCTGGGTTCAATCCCCACTACAACAACAACAAAAATAATTCAGAAATTGGTTCATAACATTTTATAAGCTATACCTTTACTTTCTCTGTCCATGCTAGATAATATTATGGCATCTTGGGTAAATCTGATTTGAAATCATTACCTCTGTTCATTGATATCAATGTGAAAAGCCTCAATAAAAATAATAAATGAAAATGTCCATTTGTAATGCTCTGTTAATGTGCCATGTACTTTACATGTATTATTTCCAATCCTTAAAGCAATAGTCAAGGTATCTATTATAATATCCATGGAATTTGGGAAGATGGAGTTATTCACCCAGAGGTCCCATAATGGCAAATTAGTTTGACAAAGCTTAGCTCTGTCTTATTTCAGTCCTTTCACTCCACATTATGCTCTAACTGGCTTTTTTGGATTCACTGTCTGTGATCTGCTTTTTCAGCACTACTGAGGAACATAAAAGTTTAAAGAAGAATTAAAAATGGTAGAATTTAAATTTGATTGTCAAAAATGGTTTGCCTTATAACTTCAACAACTTAGTGTGATTCAAAGTAGAAAGAAGGTTTGAAGCAGACATCTGATCCTACTCCCATCTTCCAGAAAATTCTGTTCAAAGACTGACTGACATATGGCTGCTCATCTGATTCTCTAAGAATGGTAGGCATACACATTCCAGGCCCTCTGTTTGCCAGTTTCAATATTTAATGGCCATTAAACCCAGTTTATCCTTTTTCAAACATTCAAACTCTCTTTGCATGCTAAACCCATTAGCCTTTATTCTGTCCACTACAGATTTAGAGGACAGCTGGTCATTGCCATTTTTATAATTATCCTTCATATGGTCCAGAGAAGCACTGTGCAAGAGAAATATAATGTGAGCCATATACATAATCTTAAATTAACAAGGAGTTACATTTTTAAAAAAGTAAATAAAAGAGGTGAAATTCATTTTAATAATGTAGTATAACAAATCACCACAAACTTTGTGATTTATCATAACACACTTATTCTCTTAGAGTTCTGAAAGCCAGAAGTCCAAAATTGGTACTACGGTTGAAATCAGTGTTGACAGGGCTGTATTCCCTCTGGAAGCTCTAGGGAGAATTTTTTCTTGTCTCTTCCTGCTTCTGGTGGCTGGCTTTCCTTGGCTTATGGCCACATCACTCCAATATCTGCCTCTATCTTCCCATTGCCTTCTCCTTTGTGTGCATATATAATGTCTTCTACTTTCTTCTTATAAGGATACATGTGATTGCATGCAGGGCTTGGCCAGATGATCCAGAATAATTTCCCCATCTCAAGATCCTTGGTTTTCATCACATCTGTGAAGTTTCTTTTTCCAAATAAGGTAACAGTTATAGGGTCCAAGGATTAGAATCTACTATCTTTGGGGGTCTTCATGCAAACTACTAAAAATAATATACCTTATTTGACCCAATATATCCAGAATGTTATCATTTCAATATGTAATTAATAATCCATGCTAAATCTTCTAAATCTGGTTAATTTTTAAAAATACTTAGAACACATTTCAATGAGAATTAGGTCCTACTTCAAGTGCTCAATAGTCACATGTGGCTACTATGTTGAGCAATACAGAAAGAAATGCTTTCATTTTTTCAATTTTCTTTTTCTCAGAAGCTAAGTATTTTCTATGAGTTTTCTCAATGAAGATGTTCTTACATGATTTTTTTTCTTCTTTGTCACTATGAGTATAGTTCTTGTCTTTCTACCATATGTAATTATTGTAAAGATTAACCTGTGAAAGATTTTTGGAAAATGTAGGCATATGATCCCTCTAAGAGCCACACAAATTTGCTGCCAAAATACTATAATAGCAAAAATAAGAAGTGCGTCCTCTCTGGAGATTAGACTTGTGAGCTTGAACAGTATAGCTGGTCATGAATAAATAACTATGAGGGGAAAAGATCAACTTTAGTGAAATACTGAAATAAATTTTCTCATTTCAACATGGAAAATTCTTATTTATGGATTCAGTCATTCAACAAATTTACTCTGTCCTAGGCACAATGCTAGGTGCTGGGGATGCTATGCTAGATAATAAGAAAAAACAGATATGGCCTCTCTTCTCTGGCATTCAGAGTCTGCAGAGGAGGTAGAAATAAATGAAAATACAGCTGTGAGTATTTCTACCAAGGAACAGAACACAGTGCTCTGAGAAAGGAAGCATGACCTTGTCAGGGAAGTCAGGGCAGCTGTCCTTGAGGAAACGATGATTAAGCTGAGGTGAGAAACATAAGTAAGAATTAACTCAGTGAAGAAGACAGACAAAGACATTGAAGGCAAGAGATACTCATGCACAGAAACAATCCTGTGGGGGGACTCATGACAACGTGGCAGACAAAAGCCAGGATGTCTGGAGAGTAGAGAATGAGTGGATGGAACCAAGAACAAGAAGATACCAGAGAGGGAGGAGAGGACTCAACAGCATAACCAAGTAAGAGAGTTTTATTCTTCTTTCTAAACAGTAATCCACGATGGGTTTTATGATTGAGAAGAGAAGAACAGATTGGTGAAGGAAGACAAGTAGATGCAGGTGGAACAGTAAGGGTGGCACCACAGAAGTCTGGCGAGAGATGGTGTCACTGGGTAAGAACAGTCTTCCTTACATCCTGTTTTTCATCCACATTCTCTATCTAGTCCATTAAGAAAGCTTTGTGGTTGAAGCCAAATGACCCTGTTTACCACCTCTAATGTTAATCCAAACCACCATAATTTCTCCTCTGGACTTTTTTCACCTGTCTTTTCTATAATTCCTACTTCCAGTGTTGACTCTATAGTTTATTCTACACGCAGAAGCTAAAGGGATCCTCCTACAAAGCAAGACACGCCATGTTAGTCACCAAAGCACTGAAGGCAAGGCTTCCCACATCACTCAATATATAAGTCCTTCAAAGTGCCTCACTACTGGACCCCATCAAATTTGCACTTGGCTCCTTCCGTTCTCCCCGTTTGCCACAATTGTCTATTGCTCTCTTTCAACAAACCAAGCAGGGTCCAAACTTGGAACACTGGAGATCGCTGCATCTTCTGCCTAAAATATTGTTTTCTTTAACTCCCCATTGCTCCTCATCCAAACCCATCATGTATATATCTATTAACCCCTTATCATTTAACTCCCTCATCTAAAACTGTAATTCCATATTTTATACCCAACAAGGTAAGGGAACAACCTACAAAGATTCCTGGGGAAAAGGCATTCCAATTGCTGTGAAAAAAAAATTCAAAAGCCAGAGGCAGGAGTTCAGGAAGAACAAGGAATCCAGAAATGGCTGGAATCATGTGGCTGAAAGATGCCAAGGTAACAAGGACCAGCTCACATTTCCTTGCATTAAACACAACAGAACTTGATGATAGATCAAATGCATGGTATGAGAGAAAGACATGTGAGGCCTGGAAAATTGGAAAATTGGTCATTAATTGAGAGGAGAAGACTCTGGATTTGGGAACTGTTATCAGCAGCTCAATTTTGGATGTTGGCTTCAGATGATCATTTCACACCTTAGTCAATTTGGGCTGCTTTGACAAAATATCATGGACCGGGTAGTTTTATGACAGAAACTTTCTTCTCATGGTTCTAGAGGCTGAAAGTCTAAGATCAGGGTAACAGCACTTGTCGTGTTCTGGTGAGGACCCTCTTCTGAGTTTCAGGTTGTTGTCCTCTCCTTGTATCCTCATATGGAAGAAAGAAGGTAAGCAAGCTCTCTGGGGTACCCATCCCACTCATGAGTTAACCTCATAAAGAACAGGTAGTCAAATTAACTCTACCCTCATGACCTAATTACCTCCCAAAGGATCCACTTACTATCATTGCACTAGGGGTTAGGATGTCAACCTATGAATTTTGGGAGGACATAAATATACAGTTCATTGAAACATCTAAGTGAAGATGTCAATGAAAGGGAACAGTCCAAGCTAGAGATATACCACGGTATACATGGTATGTTAGTCTGCCTGCCTTTCATCATTGTGACCAAAATACCTGACAAGAATAACTTAGGGAAGGAAAAACTTACTCTAGCTCATAGCTCATAGTTAGACTGGCTCTATTGCTCTGGGTCTAAGGTGAGGCAAAACATCATAGCAGAAGAGCATGGTGGAGAAAAGCTGTTCATCTCATGAAGGCCAGGAAATGGGATAGGGGTAGGGGTGGAGAAAAGATAAACCCTTCCAGGGCATATCTGAGAGAACAAATTCCTCCAACTAGATCTTACCTCTTAGTTGTCCTTTAGTTATCAATGGATTAACCCACTGATGATGTCAGAGCTCCCATGATTCAGTCATGTCCTAAAATCCCCACCTCTGAAAACATGAGACTTTGGGAGACATTTCAGATACAAATTATAACACATGGTATTTTCAATTGAGAGCTTGGAAGCATGGTAGCTGCCAGCAACTAAAGAAACATACTGTTGGTCCACAGCTATTATATGCAGACAAACAATCATTCTAAGCTATACCCTACACAGAGGGAAGAATCCACCAAAGGGCAAGTGAAAGAAATGGAGCAATATGGGTATATGGTTGTACTGGGAATCTACAATACTGCTCACAAATACCAAAGCCATAGTTAACCTCATAAAGAACATGTAGCCAAATTAACTCCCTGGGCCCAGCTGCCTATTATAAATGTCTCAAGTCTCCTCCAAGACCAAAGCCCTTACATGAGTTACAGTGCTGAGGTCATCCGTGAGCTGATTGATTGTCCTCAGTGTAATATTACATGTACTCCTCCTCCAACCACATCACTTCTCCCTTTTACACTCAGCTTCAGAAATTCATAAAAGCTCCTGGACCATAATAATTATAATGATAACCATGATGATCCCAACTCTCTGACCACGGCCAAAGGGCAAGCTGTTGTAAACCAAAAGTGGGAGGGAAACTCTCCAGAGGCTATCCCAAGGCAGAGGAGAGGGCAAGTCTGATCTGGGTCATGAAAATGGAAGTCATGGTACTCTGTTTGCGGGATGTGGGAGATGATGAAATGCATGGGATATAATGGATGGAGATGGATTTCTAGCATGAAACATGCACACTTATTGGCTTTAAAGTTTCTATCACTTCTACTACTGCCTCCAGGACCTCCACAAACAACATCATCACCGTCTTTTTCACCAGCTAGCATTGTTGTACAGTAGCACATCCAGAGGCAGAAGGCACAACTTCCCACTTTCTTCTCTCCCACCCAGTCCACCGCCATGCTCAGACAACCAAAATTAAGGGGATGATCCTAGCTTCTGTATTTCCTCTCTATACCTTACCTACTTGCCTTGACTCATGTCTGTTTGTAAAGTGGTTACTCATTATTAACCCATAACAAACTTATATATGCTAGCTTTTAACCTACTTTTCCTTTTTGGTTGCGTTGGGTAAATATCTCAAGTGACCTATGTCTCAGATTATTTGGACTACGATACATCTTGGGCATCCTAGGTTCACATTTGTTCAGAAACTGCTGAAGGTGACAAGGAGGTGGAATTCCCTTTAACAATAAGAAAAACTTGACAAAATTTTTATAGAAATAAAACCATTCACTCAAGTAATGCATTTTTAAAATATGTGAAGTTCTCCAACCATGCTTCAAGAATATAACTAATGCATGATGATTGATGAAAATATTATAATGATGATCAAAATAGATATTTTCCCTGCATTCATGGAACATAAAAATATAATGGGGGAGAACAATAATGATCAAACAAATACCTCCATAATATATACACTGTCAAATGTAATGTGAAGGGAAAGAAATAAATGGTAGAAATGAAAATGGTATGAGGAATGTTTTTGTTTGAATGTAGTAGGGAGAATCAAAGACAGTTTCTCTGACATGGCATTTAAGCTAACATGTGAGTGGTGAGCACACATTAGCTAAGGGAATAGGCGGTGGAGCATGGGGCGGCAACAGTGGCGGGGGGCAGTTTTTGACAGAGGGAACAGCGTGTGCGATGTCCTGAAAGAGAAACTGAAAAGGATTAGTGACAAAAGTTAAAAGCAACAGAATGCAGAATAGTGACTCCCTGGGGGTGGGGCTAGAGCCAGAGAAGGACATATAGCAAAGGGGCCTGAGGGAATGTTTCAGAGAGAACTTAACTGTTCTCCATCTTGACTCAAGTGGTGGCTACATGACCATATACAATTATCAGAATTCATCAAACTGTGCACTTTAAGTCACTGAATTTTATGATATATAAATTATTCCTCAATAAAGCTTGCAGAAAACAGTGAGATTTTTCTTTCCCCCTTTTCAAACTCAATGTAAGGTTTGTCATCACCTGACTTCACCTGATGTAAAAACAAAATAGAAACAGAGCTACAAACTTAAATGTATTTTTAATGTATTTATATTTATGAATATATTTTCATTTGTTAATGGCCCATTTGTTTTTAAAAAAAAATGATTTAAGGTAGAAAGAAAAGGCTTGGAATTCAAAAGAACATTTGATATTTATACCTAACAGCTAAGAACGAGGCACTTGAACTTCTTAGCCTCAGTTTCCTCACCTGTAAAAAAATAATGGGGAGAAAAATGTCTGTCATATCAGACTGTGGATGAGTAGATTATCTAATCTCACGGAACAAGGTCAGTTCCCATAGATAGTACATCCTCTTTCACTATCATGCTCTTTAGAATAGAAAAAAGCAAGCACATGCCAAAATATTCTGATAAAATCAGCTTTTACAAGAGGCAACATGTGGCTCTCTATGCTGTTCTGAAATATAGGGCAGTTCTGTGGCAGGACCCTGGTGTGGGTGTGAGGGGCAGGAGCTGAAGCAGTGGGGGATGGACATCACTGTTTGGGGCATCACTCAACCTCAACCTGTCCCTTGCCACACCCAATATGGCAGAAACCTTATCACTCAGACCCAGCACACCATGTTCATCCAGGACCCTCCTGAGATCACTCCCATGTGAAGTACAGTGAATTCAAACCTCCCCATAGAAAAGTAAAACAAAGATCACTAGGAGAGTGTTCCATTCCGATGCAAAAACATAACTGCGTACCTAGAGAACTTTTTGAGCTTTATCTACTTCCTCTCTCCTTTCATCCTTTCTCCGTTTCATTTTCTTACTATAACTTTCTAAAATCATAAAGATGAAATTAATAACTTCCTAAAGTCTGATTCATTGTTAGAATCCAAAACAATCCACTCCAACTCCCTTTAGTTTTCAATTACCCAGGAAAATCTCGTTTTCCATAGTGAAAGGCTACCCTCCAACCAATCTGAGGCACCTCTGGAAACAGGAATTATGTTGATGGTCACCATAAAAATGCACAGGCAGAGGGCAGACAGGCAGATCGCTTTTCGGAGGCTGTAGACAAAGGAGGTGTTATGTGTAGTACAACCATTCACTGCAAAGGGATTGTTTAAGTGGAGCTGACTGGTCGACACTCACACAAGAGGGAGCCTTCATACGTAAATAAAGGCTGGCTGCCGTGGAAGCCCCTCCATCTGTTGCTGCCCATTGCTGGACTTCCAAGGCGCTGGCTGCACTAATTGAAAACATGGGTGGATTTGTGCCCCACATGTTCACTTTAAGGAAATTACTGAGAGTTTGTTTTCGGCCAGGCCCGGCTCCAGGCTGACTCCCTGCTCATCTAAGCCAAAGGGATATCTGCAGGGGCCCTTATGGCTGCTGTTGTACTTTTCCTCATGGATACCCTCTCCCCACTTGGATAGCTCTGGCCATCATGACGGCTAGAGATTTGTTCAGCTGCTCAATTTCTTTCACTTTGGGCCTCACTTCAAGGTGGTACTTTTTCCTCTGCTGGAAGAGAGGAAAATAATAATAATAATAATGGACCCTTATGTGAGGTTGTGTGCTCTGGAGAGGGTACTGTTTGGCATTTGCAGGCCCGGCCCCCTCTATGCTCAGAAGGGGAAGATGTGTCAGAGGTTTCAGCAAATAATCAGGGAAGAGCAAAGGGTCCTCAACACAACCTACCGACAATGCTAATGACCCCCCACTGAAGTTTCCTTCTTTTTCCAAGCTAAGGCCAAATTTGTGGGTGTCAAATCAGAGGCGGATGCAGATCATAAGCACCATCATCTCCTGGTGAACACAAAAGTGGATCCTGAGTTGAAGATTCTGACAAGTTGGTTTAACCCCTTCCCTTCTCTCTGTCTCATACACATAAGGCAAGCACCATTGATAGGCCTGTTTTGCACCTAAACGAAATTGATGCCCCAGTATGTGAAGTAACACAGTTTCACAAAGCATGACTAATGGACCCAGCTCCTGACTAACAACTTGGAACCCTTTCTGTTCCATCACACAAGCTTGAAAATAGCCACCTGGCTCTTCCAAACAACCTCTGCATTCCCCACACCCAGGACAATTGACCGGTGAGGGTGGGGAGGGAATCTGCCTTCATGTTCAGGTTGCCTTGCGCTGAATCACTTGTGTGAGGTTTTGTGACTGAGAATGAAGGGTTTTCCATTTATTTGATGGAAGGAGGCAGCATGTCACATACCTTGTGTGAAGCTAGAACCCAGAACACTTTTCCTGCTGTGTGCCTCATGCTTTGTGATCAGGCCATCAGGCTATATCCTTGTATGAAATGTAAAGAATACACTCTCTTCTGCACAAAAAGATTTTAGAAAATCATTAAGAAATCAGCCAACTGATTTCAAATACTAAAGGTACTACTATTTAGCAAGTGTTTATTCATACAATAATATTTCTTGGACAAAAAGTCTAGGAGTTGTTGTTATGTCTGAAGCCTTCTAGAACACCTGACTTTTTTTTGAGAGTAGGTAGATGAACTTAACCCAGGGTCAGCTTTCTCCCCAAAACTTCTCCATGAAAGCCAAAAAGGAATTAACAGGGATGTTGGAAGTCACATAAATAGAGCTGAAGGAAGCATGTTGTCTTGATTTCAGCTTGAAATCTGTATTAAATTAGTAGTAAGAAATTGAGCAGAAACATCTCATTTATTAAAACATTAGGGTTTTTGTTGTTGTTGTTTTAGATTTTATCTCAGCCCTATTCACTCTTGTGGGAATTGAAAAAATTTTAAACTTGTCCTGTAAACAAGCTCTTAGATTCTGGGTAAGATACATTTGCTAATTTTTTGTTTGTTTGGCTCATCTGTTTCCTGGGTAAGCTAGCAAGCACATTTATTTTATTAATTGTTGACACCAATATTATAAGCTAAGACCTGCCTCGAGTATTTGTTTTAGTCCTCAGTCACCTCATAGACCATTTAGTGTTTAAAGTACAATATACAGATGCATTGGAATAGTTTAAGGATCCTAAATATATTTTTTGACAGGGAGCCCAAATTGGGATTTGCATAATGGATTTCCATCTTGTAAAAGGTACTCATAACTCTTGTTAAATTTCTGAATTTTTTCTTTTAATTCGAGTTTGCCAAAGCTAAGAAATGGAGCTAATTCAAGATAAAAGTAGGAACAAAGTGATTAAAGTGTCCTTCTATTTTGATAAGGGCACTAGGTTAATATGCAAACGCCATTGTTGATGTCAACATCCCAAACCAAAGATAAACACTGGGCTGCTCTGACTTCAGATTTGGGTGACATTTTTCTTTGTAAATGAGGATTTCTTTTTGAGGCTTTATCTTAAGTTCCATGGCTTTAGGCCAAGAGAGATCTTTTCTCCCCTCTTGCCTTCATCCTTTAACAAAAACAATAAAATTCCTTCTTTTCATATTTATCTTTGTATTTTTATAGATGTCCTTTTGCTTCCATTTTACTATGACTCTTATTCCTCCTAATTTGGGGGCGGGAGAATGGAATCACTTGAATTCATGTTTATTTTAGCCCGTCCTCCTGAAACATTCAAGTGAGTTCATTGCTGTGAAAGGTACCAGGTTTCTTGGGTCTGATGTTAAGTGAGTATAGCTTTGTGTCTATGTGTCTAAGGACATTTGAAATGTGTGTTCTTTTGTTTGGTGAGGTTTACTTTACCCATGCCTGGTTGTTATATAAGAATGGAGTAAATCCAGTCATTTGTTTCTGGGGAAATGTGGTTTTCCTGGCCTTGGGCTTTAACACTACCTTCAAAAAGGTGGCTGAGAACACCAGAGTCTTTGTAATGACACTCAGGTCTGGGTTTACAGACAGTACTTTTGGTTACTCCCTTCTTCCTACCAAGAGAAATCTATGTGGTGAGAGATTCTTTCCTGTTAGCAGGGGGACAAATTGGTCTTAGTTCAAGATATATGACAGTGTCACATAGTAGGTCATAATTACCTGACAGGAGCCAGCACTGTGCAGAGTCAAGGACAGCATCAGAATGAGCCAGAATAAATGAAAAGAAAAGCCATGGTCGTGTATAAGATAAAATTTGGGGGAAATGGAATTAAGAACCTTCAAAAACACAGTTGGCAGAAATTAAAGCACAACTGAATACATTGTTGAGCAGAAAAAGAAACCCAGAGAGTGGCAGCCTGTGGATTTCTGACCTACCTGCATTTTCTGCTCTTGGCTTTTGTACTATTCTCCACTCTACTTTTCACAAACCTTCCTCTTCACTTGAGCTTGTGGTTCCTTGCAAATAAATATGACCTATCTAAATAGGCGCCATTGTTAATTTTTAATGTAACCATGAAACACTTCTTTTTTTTTGCCCAGGAAGAGATGCTTTAAGGCCAAAAAGTGTTTGAAGCATCAAATTAGGCAAGGAAAGAGGAGTTTTCTCCTCCATCCCATCACAGAAGTCATTCCCCAACTTCTCTGAAGGGTGCATGAATGGTTTGAAGGGTATTAGCATACCATTACATGGGGTTCCAGCACGTAAGGGAAATGAGGCTAACCAGAAACTGACCTAGCTGATGAATTCTATTTCCGTGCAAACACATCTCTTCTAGCACAGACAGATTCTGATTTTATTTAAATCCTACTCAGAATTAAATCCCTGCAACATCAAGCTGAAAGAGAGACCTAGCTATGAGATGGAGAGGAAAGTAGGTTCCTAACTTGATAAGTCCTATTGAAATGGGGCAGAGTGAGATGACTGCTAAGTGCCTGTGAGGGAGTGAGGGGAGAGGGCAGGAGTAGCCTGGTGAGGTTGCAGGCATCTAAGGGAAGAAGGCAGAGGGGCAGGAGTTTGATCATGTTCGGGTTTCTTTCTGGATACATCTGTTTTCCAGACACCAGTAAGTGCAATTAGGTCAGGTTGCAGATTTTGTGAAGAAAGAAATCACCAATTCAGAAGGCTTTGGGGATTTTAAGCAATTGCAGTCAAAATGTTCGTCTGGGCTAACTTGCCACTAGACCCTAAAAAGTGATGGGATTAAAGTTAAAAATCTCTTCCAGGTCATAATAAGAACTGGAGCGTAGCTAAAATTGCCTGTTCAATATGAGCACCTTCCCATTCCTGACCATTGCTTGTAATTCCTTCATGAGAGTATCTTCCATTTTATGAGGCTTCCAATGTGCTCATGAAATCACATGTCACCCTAATAAAATCCATTCATGTCTTGGCACAAAAAATTGACGTGAAAACACTTCCATTAACATGCAGTTTAACGTAAGTCAAAACCTGAAAGAGCATAGGAAGCTGGAGGGACTCTCCTGAGGGCAATTTGAGGCGCTGTGCCTCATGCCATGAGGTTGCATCTTGCCAAACATCTGGCTACACTGGTGGTCATCTGACCCAGAGAAGGAGAATGACCAAGAATCACAGGGACTGAGCCCCCTAGAAGTTCCCCTGCTTTCCCACCAGGAAAAGAGACACACAGCCCCCAGGTGGCCTCCTCAGAATGCTCCAGTAATCCCCAAGGGAAGAAACAAAATCTCTGAAGGGTTTCCGTATCAAATGAACTCTGATAAGTCACTAAGGTAAGTTCAGAATGCTGAACAAAGCTAGAGTGGTATTAAAGTATTTTATTGATATTCTTTAATTGGAAAAACGACTAAGTCCATTCACACAGATTGAATTATGAGACATTCTCAGCAAAACGGGGTCTCCCTGTCCATGCTACCAGTGATTTCATGGATCCCAGCCTGACCCTCATCTTGGCACTGCTACCACTTCCACCCTAACTACCCGCAGCAATATGCATCAGTGTTCTCAGGGCAAAATCAGCATCACCACATTTCTAAAAGTCCCTTTGACATTTGAGATTAGGATGAGGCAAGGGGCCAAAGATCATGGCAAAAACAAACCAAAACAAAAGGATGAGCTAGTGATTAACATGAATCTTGTGAATCACGAAAAGTGATTCATGAAGGGGTTACTGAGCTTGCCAGGTTTTTCTTTTGTCTTGTTTTGTTTCACTCATAAAAACAGGTTCTGTTTGTTTCCAAGACAGAACAAGCCAGGTCTTTATGATACACGCTTTTTCACATATGACAATTGTTGAAAAATTAATTCCATGCCTGTAAAATTTTAAAAGTCTGTCACTGTAGATTTTGTTCCCAGTAGGAGATGCCACTTAATTGTTCAGAGGCAAAGAGAATAATCCTCTGCATCATGATTCTCCCAGAAGAATCATGTAGTACACTTGGAGCATACTTCAGTGCTAATTTAATAGTATCCTGATCAGGGAGGTTTACGCTGTACTCTTCGAAGACCAGGTGAACTTTCATAGGGCAAGGACAGGAAGAGTTTCCAGAGGTGGAAGCTACAAGTTTCAGAAAGGAACAGCTATGTCAGAGAGAGTCACGGTTTAGCCCAGTTATTTGACTCTTACTGTTAGTTCCCATGCTGTCTGGTGCTGACAGCCCTGCAGTTTTTCCATTGTTTTGCCTGTATAAAGTAATGTTAGGATTTAAGGTTTCTTTTCTAAGAGATTTGACTATCCCTACCTTCTCTGCCCACTAGCTGAAAGCAAAGTGAGGCCAAGCACCTAAAACATGCTCTGTGGTTTGTTTCAAATGCTTCCTTTGCCTCAGGATGGACACATGTTGTATTGGAGTTCATATGACATCGGTTTTTATTTCCCACAAAAGTATTTTCCTGCATTCTGGTCCTCATGTTCATTAGCTCTTTTTCTTCTCTTTGTTTCCATATCCCTCATTGCTCAGATTGTTCTTATAAGGCAAACCTATACAATACAATGGGAACACCCAGTACCATCAATTTGGCCCCGCAGCCAGTAACCACTATGAAAATCATTCATAAAAAGGCTATTATTCCATTTATAATCTGCTTTCCTGATTGCTTTTAACTAACTGGAGGAGTAGAAGCACTAAGGTAGAAAGGTTTGTGACCCATCTGTTGAGTGTATAATTTCCTTTTCATTGGCCAGCGCAGTCTAATAAAAAAAAATATTATTAGGTGCACTAACTCAATCAGCAAACAAATGACAGGCAGATGGTCTTCAAAAACAATACTGGCCATGAATACCACAGAGCCACAATGTGGGCCCCAGCTTTTAGGCAGCCTTTGTCTGAAAACACTCCACTGGGTTAAGTGATGCAAAATACGACAGAAAGAGAGAGAAGCTGTGTGTAAATGAGGGAGAAGTTAACGGCCTCAGAAGTGCTCCATGAAAGGCTATGATAATTTTATTGGGAAAAAAAAAGCATTTTACTTAGATAATGTAACCCTCTGGTAGTGCTGAAATCCGATAGATCACGTTCAAGTGACACTTCTGTTCTAAATCCTTATTTTTGTCAGAATTTTTTTTTCCCCTAAAGGGGCCTTTATCTGACAGAATTTTCTCAAGTTTTATTTCAGCTGAGTAATGCAACTTGGTGAGTACAAGTTTTTGTATGAGAGAATTTTACTGGTTGAATGGCAGGAAAGAAGGCAGGAAGGGAGGGAGGAAGGAAAGAAGGTAGGTAGATTGGTTGTTTGTCAGCAAGATAGGTTGGTGGGCTCATTTTAAAAGAATTTGAAGATTTTGGAAAATTAGGTCAGATATAAGCATGGATAATTTCAAAGTCAAGAAGCTATATATAACCTATGTAACCTTTAATAATTAATAATAGTGAGCAGAAAACTGGTTGCCAAGTCCTGGACAATCTACCTACCATCGTTAGGGTGTGAACGTTGGTTTGTTAGTCAAGCGGTATTAGATATGGGTTGAAAAAAATTCACACATTTTTCCTTATGAATGGTGGTATACCTGGATCTCTGATAAATTCAGATTTACCATGGAATATGTGATATATCTCACCTAAGTCCTTAACTAAATTTAATTAACTCAACTCTATAGCTATATATGCCTTCTATAACCTCTGAATTATGTCTCTGGCTTTTAAAAGAAAAAACAGAAAATAGCACAACTATATCTGATTGATATTCAAAAGCTTTTTCCTTATAAAAAATAATGCAAGCCTATGGTAAAATAAATTTTGAAAATATGAGAAAAAATCATGAAGGAACAGAAAACAATCACTCAAATCCCACCACCTGAATAATCCTGTTAATATCGCACAATTTATCTTCCCAATATTTTTCCTTTGCATTTTTTACATATTTGAAAAGTTATGTTGCATTTTACTTAACCTTATATAATATGAAGCTCTTTATAAAGATTATTTTAAACAGCTGCATAATGTCTCACTGTTTGTGTGGAACACTGTTTTAGTCAGTTTTTTCATAGCTGCGACCAAAAGACCTGACAGTAACAATTAAAGGGGTCAAAGTTATTTGGCTCATGGTTGCAACAGACTGCTTTGGGTCCAAGTGAGGAGATATGATGGTGGAAGGGCATGGCCTAGGAAAGCAGCTCAGGTCACGGCAACAGAAAGAGAGCTCCAGTTACCAGGGACAAAATATAAATCCCCAAATCATGCTCCCAGTGACCTATCTCCTCTAGCCACACTCTACCTGCCTACAGTTAATGCCAGTTAATCCGTATCAGTGGACTAATTCACTGATTAGGTTAAAGCTCTCATCACCCAATCAAATTCTTGGATTGTCTCACACATGAGCATCTGGGGGACACCTCAAAGTTAAACCATAAAAATACCACAATCTTTTTGTATTCAAAAGAGAACTGTGTTGATCTATATGTTTTGTTACTTGCTAACTTGGGAAATTAATATAACCTTCTGAGCTCAATACTCTGAACAAATAATCCCTTGGAAGTGTTTAGCACATAAAGGGTTTAACACATAAACACATACAGAATAAAGATAAGTTATCAGTGATGATCCTTTGTGCAATAAAATTTTTGTTTGAATTTCAGATATTGCTTTAGGAAATATTCCTAGATAAGGACAACAATTCTTTTCTTGGTACTAGGTATAGAACTGGCGATACTTTGCAACTGGGCTACTTCCCAGCTCTTTAAAAAATTGTTTTGAGACAGGATCTCACTAAGTCATTTAGGGCCTCAAACTTGCAATCTTCTTGTCTCAGCCTCCTGAGTCACTGAGATTACAGACGTGCACCACCATGCCCTGCTGGAATACAAGATTCTTAATACATATCATAAGATAGTTAGTTCCACATATAGAGTAATAATTTATGCCCCAACTGAAATTAACCAAACTGACCAAACTCTCACCTACTATGATTTATGTTTTAAAAACCTTTATTTGGTAGGTTAAAAAAGGCATTTCTTTAGTCTAAATTTGTATTTCTTTAACTTTCTTCAATATATATTAAACATTTACATTGTGCAATTGGTGGATGTTGCTTTAGTATCTTTTGCAGTCTGGATCATTTTAGCCTTTTTTTTTTTTTTTTTTTGGTGGTGGTGCAGGCAATCAAACCCAGGATCTCACATATGTTAGGCAGGTGCTCTACCTCTGAGCTACATCCCCAGCTGTTTGCATCATTTTAATTCCTTGAGAATTAGAGCCTAAGACAAGTATTACCCTTCATAGTTTCCTTTTTAAAGGGAACACTGTGGCTGGGATCTTTTAGGGGAAAAACTGCTAGCTGCCAAGAGACCTCCCAGAATGTAACGTCCCTAGTTCCAGACCAGGAAAGGTGAGGTCTGTAATTTTCCACTGCAATGGCTCAACCAATGTCTGGACTTTGATTATTATCAGTGGGTTTTGGTTATACACATCCACTGACCTTCTAGCATCATCATCTGCCATAATCTATTTGCTGTTATCAGAGATCTCTGTGGGTTCTGGTATCTTGCTGGCCAGTCTTGCCCTACCACCCATTAGGATAATTAACCATGCTTAAACTAATTAAATGTCATCACCTGACTTCTGTCATTCTGGAATCCTGTTCCAAGGATCTCCATTTCATGGTAACAACTTTTATTGTCAACAAACCTACAAATAAAGCTGCCAGTGAGCCTCTCAAAGATGCTGGAGGCCCTATACCAGTGAACTCCACTCTGCCTCCCTGAAGGTGGGATCCTCTGTGCTCTGCCAGGAAACAGGAAGTGGGTCATGTTCTCACCTAATCAATCTATTCTTCCCTCCCATGTCTCCAGGCCTTCTGATCTCTCCCACAGTACTCTGCCAAGGCAACGTGATAAAAGTCCTCAACTTCATGACCATGTCTAAGGGTCAAGGAACCATTATAGGTCCTATTACCAGTTCCACGTGTCCTTGACAGTGTCCTAAGCCTCAAATCACATTGAATACTCCCGTGTCCATATATTTTCCTCTGCCAGATTTAGATGCTCTCCCCTTCCTTACCACCCTGGTACAACAAGATATCTATTCCCACAAATGTTATTCAGTTTCCCAACCATGAAGATTAAGCAGGATGGGCAGGTCTTTTGGTGTTTATTTTCTCACCCAGTAGGGATAATATTTCTCTACTTGAGCTGTGCTCAAACCTGACCCCCTTATCAGCCTGGAGACAATGTAGGGAGACAGGGGCAGATCATGAGCAGGGCAATATCATTTTGTAGGACATCTATCTGCCTCAGAGAAGATAGATGTCTCCTATAGATGTGTCCCTTACTCACTAGGCAAGGGAAATTTATTATGCTTGCATAAAAGGAGTTGGGGCTGCTTCTGCCAGACAGAAGGATTAAAGAAATCTGGGGGTTCAATATTTTCACTACCCAAGTATCTCCTAGTCATGGCTCAAGATGCCACTCAAATGCCACAGCTTCAAATAAGCCTGTCCCTCATCTTGATGTATTATAGATGAATGTCTAGTAGTGATGTTACTAGTAACATTTTAACATTTACTTAAAAATAACAATGGGGTTTTTGCTAAAGTCTGGTTGATGCAAGATTCACCTATAAAATCTCATCCTAAGAATCTGCTTTCTGGGAAATTCTCTAGTACCAAGTATCTCAGTCTGATGTTCCCTGAAAGCAGAGCCTCAGACAGGTAACTTATTAAGAGATGATTCTGGGGTTGGTGTGTTAGAAGTGAATGGACAGGGAAGGAAGAATAGTCCATCTAGCACATATTACTATATCAACCACTGCTACAAACTATTGATTCTTTTTTTTAAGAGAGAGAGAGAGAGAAGAGAGAGAGAGATTTGTTTTAATATTTATTTTTTAGTTTTTGGCGGACACAACAACTTTGTTTGTATGTGGTGCTGAGGATCGAACCCAGGCCACACGCATGTCAGGCGAACGCGCTACCGCTCGAGCCACACCCCAGCCCAAAAAACTATTGATTCTTAATTCCCTGGGATTATCTAAGAATTCTTATAAAATTGTCTTAAATATGTCAGCCCAGAAAATGAAAGGGGAAAGTATACACCCATCTGTTCCCATTCCCTGTTGGTCAAAGATGGCCCCATGGTTATTACTAACTCCCTCAGACTTCCAGGCTGGGTAAACAAAGGTTTTGAGCAGGTTTTATGGACATCAGAGAAGCCCTGGGCAGTTTCCCTTGTCAAAATAAAACTTACTAGAAATTGGTAACTGCATTATGTTTTTTAGATAAATGGTAGGTTCTATGTCCATAGTTTTCTGACATTTGTCAAGATGGTAAGAGCTAATAGAAATAAAGAGGCCAGTTTTCTTTTTTTTAATTTTTTATTTTTTACATTATAGGTTGTATGGGTAAAATCTGTCTGTGAAGTTTAATATCCATTTTTCTCTTGTCTAGGTTTTGTCCTGATAGGAGCATATCTTTCTGTTTTTAAAAAGTCAACTCTGCCCTGATGACAGGTACCATCCTGGCTTTGGTTGTGTGAGCTTTTTCCATAAATTGCAGGTTATTCTCTGAAAACATTCTACCCAAAAAAGGCCTTCAGCCAGGGTTTAGAAGTTTCTCTTTTAAAAAGTGGGATACCACACTGCTTCCTCCAGGTATTTATTCCACTAAAATATTCATTTCAAATTAAGGAGCATCCTTCTTTCCTTTATGCTCTTCCCTCCCTCACCTCCTACTTCTCACAAAGTTCTAGAACTCTGCACCATGTGTCCTTTTAGCATCTCAAGCTAACATGAGACAGTTGGGCAAAGAGGAAACTGAAGTCATCATTACTCACATCTAAATATCTATTATTATAATGTGCACATGGGAACACTCATCTTTAATTCCAAAATTTTATAAGAAAAAAAATGTGGAGACCATCAGAATATTCATCAGGAGAAGGAGAAAATAAAACGGGCCTGGGAGACAGATCTGTGAAGTGTGGATGTGTGAGCCAGCACATAAGCCTGACGCCTCTGAGCGTTAACACATGGTCCCTCCATCAAAGGTCTGTATATGCAACTCAGCTGCTGGACTGACAGAAGATTTGGGGTTGTTAACACACACTTCATTAAAATACCAGCTAAAATCCAAGTTTGAAATCCCACAGTTTGTGTTAGTTGATAAAACTCAATTGCTTCTAATTACTGTTAGTGCAGCTTTAAAATAATATTTTGTTGTAATAAAGGATTCAATATGACAAGTGAGAGTTGGCCCACTGAACTGGAAACACGGGACCAGAGGGAATGTGTGCACATACAAGGTTTGCTGCTCTGCCTGACTTATTTTTCTAAAAATTTTCCAAGCATCCAACAGAGAAAAAAAAATGACCAATCTTTAAATGGATTTCAAAAGGGAAGAGACAACTCAAACACTGGATGTCATTTGCATCTCTGATTAGTCAGTGTAGTTTACAGGACAGAACACTGACTTGAAATGAAGCAGGTGAACTTGTATGTTTTTCCAATACTTTCATAGACCATGCACCAAAATTAGCCAATATTCTCTTATTTTAATATTTCTGTTTACTCTCTCTATCCTACCCCTAAAAGAAGGTCAAGACTGGTGCACTTGAAGAGATGAAACATCTTCAAACTACTGAAAGTTGGCCTTAGCATTGGAAAAGAGGAGAATCCTTTTTATCACCAAGTTCTTCATCCATTGCAATCCGGGAACACTGACCTTAAGATTTATCCAGTGGGCTGAGCTGATTTCCACTTCCTGGCCTTCATAGTTGCTCTAACCCTGAGCCTCTACCTCTTAACCAATTCCTATTCAACCTTTATATTTCAGCTTGAACCCTGGCGGTAAGAAAAGCCTTCTCTGACCAGGTTAGTTCCTCATCATATACACACTGCCATCACAGCCTGCATGTCTCCTTCAAGGCACTTTAATCAAACTGTGATAACTGTATAACTATTTGTTTAATCTATTTTCCCTATTAAGCTCCAAAGTAGAGGCATCTCTTTATTCTATCTTTTCTATGGTCAAATTCAAAGGACAGGGAGCAGAGTAAGTAAAGGGTAGAAAATTCATTTCCTAATTATAAAGTTGAAGTGATTTTTATGAAGAATGAGGAAAAAATAAGGAGTTACGAAAGGGAAACATTGGCTAGAAAAAAGATAAAATGTTAAGTGAAACACACCTCACTCTACAAGAAAGAAAAAAGAATTTTATCCTCCTCATGGTGGAGACCTCAGGAAAGGCTGTGAAATCCTCTTAGAGAAATTCAGGCTTATAAATTGATCAACTATTTTCTATTAAGAAAGTTCTAACTCTGAGTTCTAGAACACATGAACGGGTTCCCCAAATGGTCCATATCAGAAATATCTATACTTCTATCCAGGGACCTCTCATCATTTGACTCATGCACAGCCATAGATTCCATCCTAGTGCTAAGCCCTCACATCACATTTGATTAGAAATAATTCTTGGGGATAAATCTTCTCCTTCAACCTTTCAGCAATGGAGGATAAAGATGATGGTGGTCAGTGATATCCACAACAATAATAGCAAAGGTAATGGTGAGGTGTGTCCTGTGGCTGACCAGTGTCCAGCTTACTTTCTCAGGGAGTAACTTCCTGATATCTTTGTTGGACACAACAGTCCCCCAGTGGTTCCTTATCCTTTCCTGGCAAGGCTATTCAGATGTTCACTCTCTGGAATTTGAATCTTGAACAAAATAACCAGACAAAAATTATTTTAGGATATTTATTTCAAGAGAAGTACTCTGGAAAAACTATTAGGAAATCCTTCTAAGATTCCTACCCATACCTTGAATGCAAAAGCTTCTTCCATACCTGGAACTAGATTTTTTGGTTAGCCTATCAGTTGGCCAATATCCTTCCAACAAATATTCTTCATGCTTAAGCAGCTAGAGTCTGTTTTCAGTAGTTACAACTTAATTTTAAACCAAATTATCCAAACATATACAGTAATTATGATACAACTATGAAGATAATGATGATATCAAAAACCTCTTGAGATTTCATAGGAATCCTCTTTATCACAACTCAATCACTCTTAAGATTACCACTTTCACTTATCCAACAACTTCTCTGAAATTAAGTGGTTCAAACTTAAATCAGTTCTGAGTGGTTATCAAGTTTATTAAATGTTAGTGGACCAAAAAATCCTACAAAAGACCAGAATTATGTTATAATCTAATCCCAATTATTTGGACTTGTATTATTGTTTTGATTCTTCTAAGCATTTGTTGCATGAAAGAATGCATAATTTTCCTAAAATTATCTCACTAAAGAACACATTATTAATATTCATATTGTAAATGTCTCTCTAAATACTTGAAATTTCTAAAAAATTAATTTTGTACACAAAATTTTAAAATTGTATAATCACTCAATTATTGTAGCACAAATGTTTATATGTAAAGATAACAATTAATTAATAATAGAATTGTATGTTATAAAGTTCTAAGTTAAATATTAAATACTTACCTATATTTGAAAGTACATATTTGCAAATTCTATTAGACAGCTATGCTAAACAACCAACCATCCCAAGATTCAGTGGCTTTAAGCCACAACAATTTATTTTTGCTTCTATGCCTGTAGGTCAGCTGAAGGTCATCTGATCTGGGTTGAGTGACTCTGATTTAAGCTGCAGAACTAGCTGGACTTTTCTCCTCACTGCAGGCTGGGCTCAGATCCACTCTGCAGGTGGGCATTCTGCACTCCAAACTGATGAAGAAACAGTTGCTCACACGAAGCTCTTCCCATAGTGATGGCACAGACCTAAGACAGCAAGCTCAATTGCACAAGCACATTCCAAGTCTTTGCTTTTATCATTAACACTTACATCCCATTATCTAAAGCACAACACAAGGCTACACTCAGCATCACTGGGAGTGGGGGAAGGTATGTTCCATATATGGGAGGGAAGAGAAATGAATAGCTCCTGTAAAAAAAAATTATTAAATAAACTAGCATGCATCTAAAAAAAACATATCTTGCTTATGTGAATAAGATCATTATATTAACTAGACATGGCAACTTATTTGATCATTCAAAAATTCAAGGATATCAAAAGTGGCATTAAAATTGGCAAATAGTAGCAGGGCATGGTAGCACATGCCTGTAATCTCAGCAGCTCAGGAGGCTGAGGCAGGAGGATCACAGGTTCAAAGCCAGCCGCAGCAATTCAGCAAGGCTGTAGGCAATGTAGTGAGACCCTGTCTCAAAATAAAAAATTTAAAAGGGCTGGGAATGTGGCTCAGTGGTCAAGTGCCCATAAGTTCAATCCCTTGTACAAAAAAAAAAAAAAAAAGAAAGAAAGAAAGATTGAATGAAAGAAAGAAAGATGACAAATAACTAGTGAGCTGCCCAAAATCTAAAGCTGAAACTAGATAGCAAACTAGAGATGATTCCTGAGGCCAAAGTTGAAACTTCTATTTGTCTTGACATACTGTGCTCAAAGTTGCCCAGCTTTGTGGTGGTGTAGCTGGAGTTCAGCCCCTATTTCTTCAATTCATATCCAATGTTTTTAAGCACTGTGCTGCAATGTTGGACAGTAGGTGTCATGTTTCCATTTGGGGAGAGAAAAATCAAAGCACAGAATATTAAAACATTGAATATTTACTATGTGCCAGGCTTTGAGCCAGAGTATTTATCTATGTTATTTCATTTGTCTTTAAGTCTCATGAGGTTGGGTAATTTTCAAAAATTTACAGATAAGGAAAGAATTATCTGGGAAGTTTTTTAAATGTACTTTTAAAAATGTTTAAGAATGATAGGTGGAAAACAGCCGTGTCTGATGATACAACCTAATAATTTGCTATTAAACTACACAACATAACTATCCCAATGCATTCAACAATCAGGACTAAAACCTGCCACCTGAAACCATGCAACTTGGATTGTATAAAATTTAACACTTTTGTGTAGCAAAAGAAGCCATGAACAATGTCAGTTAACAAATAATCAGTTTGATTTGGGATTGGTTTCTTTCACTTAGCATTATTTCTCCAGCTCCATCCATTTCCCTTCAAATGCCATAATTTTATTCTTCTTTAAGGTTGAGTAATATTCCACTGTGTATATGTACCACATTTTCTTTATCCATTCATCTGTTGAAGGACATCTAAGTTGGTCCCATAGCTGAGCTACTGTGTATTGATCTGTTATAAACATTGATGTGATTGCTGTAGTATGCTGATGTTAAGTCCTTTGGGTAAGTGGAATAGTTGAGTCAAATGGTGGTTCCATTCAAAGTTTTCTGAGGAATCTCCATACTACTTTCCATAATGGTTGCACCAGTTTACAATTCCACCAACAATATGAGTGAACCTTTTCCCCCACATCCTCAGCAATATTTACTGTTGTTTGTATTCTTGATAATTGCCATTCTGACCAGAGTGAGATAAAATCTTAGAGTAGTTTTGATTTGCATTTCTGTAATTGTTAGAGATGATGGATATGTTTGCATATATTTGTTGATTGGTTGCATTTCTTCTTCTCTGAAGTGCCTGTTTAATTCCTTAACTCATTTATTGATTGGGTTACTTGGGTTTTTTTGGTGTTAAGTTTTTTATATATCTTGGAGACTATTGCTCTATCTGAGGTATATGTGGTAAAGATTTTCTCCCATTCTGTAGGCTCTTTCTTCACATTATTGTTTCCTGTACTGAGAAAAAGCTTTTTTAGTTTCAATCCATCTCATTTATTGATTCTTGTTTTTACTTCTGTGAATCAGACATTATTACCCTATATATGATTACATGATTGGTGTGATTCCACATCATGTACAACAAGAAGAATGAGAACTTATACTCCATTTATGCATGATGTGTCAAAGTGCATTCTACCGTCATGTATAACTAATTAGAACACTTTTTTTTAAAAGATAATAAATCTACCTTATTTTTTTAAAAAAATAATTTGTTTGAGGCTTTAGGTAGATTTTCAATGCAGAGAACAAACAGAGATGTAATGTCCATAATAAGCAAAGGACTTCATCAAGTCAACAAGAAGGAAATAATCCAGTAGAAAAATAGCAATGGACATGAAGAAGCAATTAACAGACGAGCCAACTCAAATGTCCAATCAACACAGAAAACAATCTCAAACCAGCCAGATAAATGCAAATTATAGTAAGAATAAGAAAACACTTTAAACTCACTATACTGGAAAAAAAATTATAACTGAGGTGCAAGAAAATGATACTTAAGGAGACTGCTAAATATTTTCAGTTATTATAGCTTTTGGGAAAGCAGTCTTTCAAAATATGTTAAAAGTGTATACACACACACATACAATTGGAACCCTCTTCTTAGAATATTTAGAAATATAACCAATATTAAAGAATATTTATTGTGACATTTCAGGTAGGAACAAAAAGAAAAAGAGAAAGAAAAATCAGGTGAAAACAGGGAATATTCACCAAGAGTGAAATGTCTGGCTACAATGCAATACATATTTTTTATGGACTATTATACAGAAATTAAAAAGAATAAGCTAGAAATATACTTGATGCAGTCCTTTATTAGTGAGAGAGAAAAGCCAAGGATAAAAATGTGTGAATAACACAATTCCAATTTTTTTTTAAATAAAAGACACAGTATCTCCAAAATGCTAGGCATATAATATGGATATATGACCATGTATTATATAAGAATGCAACGATATATAAGGATGTATGCTAGATTGTTAAAGTAGGTGCCTCATGACGAGGGGATGCAAACTAAGAAGGCAGGAAGAAAGGGGAACTCAAAAAGGGAAAAAAAGGAAAAATAATGTACTATTAAAGAATCACATAATACAAGTACATTCGAACATTTATATACATTTTACACTTGTGGGTGTATATGTGAACAAATGCATGAGAAAACCTTAAAATTATTTATTATAATGAAATGAGCCCCCTGTTTGGCTGGGTTTAATACAGTCCCTCAAAAATTCACATCCTGCAGAACCTCAGAATGTGACTTTATTTGGAAATATGGTCTCTGCACATGCAATTGGTTAAGACGAGGTCATAAATATGGCCTAAATGCAATGACATGTTTTACAATAAACCCTGTGTAGAAAGCCACTTGAAGACAAAGGGAGGAGACTTTGGAGTGATGCTGCTACAAGCTAAGGAATGCCAGAAGCCACTGGAAGCTGGAGAATACAAGGAAGGAGGGGCTAGGGATGTGGCAAAAGCGGTAGCGCGCTCGCCTGGCATGCGTGCGACCTGGGTTCGATCCTCAGCACCACGTACAAACAAAGATGTTGTGTCCGCTGAAAAAAAAACTAAAAATAAATAAATAAATAAATAAATATTAAAAATTCTCTCTCTCTTAAAAAAAAAAAAAGAATGCAAGGAAGGATTCTCGCCTAAGAGCTTGCAATGGGAACCAACTTTTATTTTGGACTTCGAGCCTCCAGAAGATGCAGACGATAAGTTTCTATTGTGTTAAACCATCAGGTTGTGGTCATTTCCAGGGTGCAGTGGTGCACACCTGTAATCCCAGCTGCTCAGGAGGCTGAGGCAGGAGGACAAGTTCAAATTCAGCCACAGCAACCTAGCAAGGCCCTAAGCAACTTAGTGAGACCCTGTGTCTCAAAATTTAAAAACAAAATTTTTTTTGAAAAGGGCAGATGATGTGGCCCAGTGGTTAAGCATCTCTGGGTTTCATCTCCAGTACAAGAAAAAAAAGATTGTGGTAATTTGTTAAGAAAACCAATACAACCTCATTTTATGTTCAATCGTATGAAAATCACGACCCTGACTGTCTCCAAGTGGAATGACAATTAGCAATGGAACCCCTGCTATACTACAAATTTCATGTCTATCTTGTCTAGTCCTATCACTTTACTGTCTGGGGCAGCACTGGCATATAGAAGGTGATTCATAAATATTGGTAGAATAAATGAATGTATAGATGACTAAAAATTTTGAATTTTGAAAATAATTTGACTTCTGTATATTGTTTAAGTTTGATGCCAGCTTTACTGGAATACATTTTGTTTTCTGACTAAGTTCACTGGCTTTTATTTGATACAAGTATTGAAGCCAAGTTTCAAAGCTCAACTTCTCTGAAAATAGTAATAGGGAGAAAAAGTAACAGTAGCCATTAAGAACCTCAGAAGGAAATCCAAGCTTTCTGTCTTCACCTGTGTTCTGGTCCTTTCCAAACTCCTTCCAATCATTCCTTGGAGTTATTGGTAAAGCTGAAATTCCCTGACCACAGGATATTCATGAGGACAATTTTGATCAGCTGCACCTATCCTTACTGCTTTTCCAAAAGATAAGCCTGCGATATGTCATATGATAAATTGTTACAGAAACCTTTCTAGAACATAACAGTTATTCTGGCATCTGGCTGAGGGTTACTGTTAGCATTCTGGAAGAATTTCAACAGGAATAGAAAGGACAGGGAAGTGAGTAAAGTCATTTCAGAACCATTCTTGAAGAGTAATGCCTGCATTCCAGAGGGATTTCAGCGCTCGGCTAGAGGGCAGCAGAATTATTGCTGAAGTATTCCTTGTGGAGAGCTTTAACCTCATGGCCGAAGTGTATTCAAAACAATTCTGCTGCGATAGTAAAAAATATATATCCATGCTGTGCATTCCCAGAAGAGCATTTTGGCCTCCTTATTCACATGAGCCAAGAACTGAAAAAGAGCTGAGGGGGTAAATTGGTAAAGTGCCACCACAGAGATTTTACTCTAAACACTGATCAGGGAAGCCTCATGGTCCCAGAAGGTTAGAAACATTACATGTTTTACAGGGTATGTGTTGAGATGAATAATTCACAGAAAAAATGATCCCACTGTATTCAGGTAAGATTGCATGAGAAAATAAGAGAAAATACCAGATAAAATATTCTTTTCTATGTGGTCTTTCTGCAGAGCCCCTAAATTTATTTGCCCCTTGGACCCCATGCATAGCACTCTGCTGGGTATGGTAAAGATACAGTGATTTTATCTCAAGCTAATTGAGCATGTAAAACATCCATGTAAGTAATGAATATTTAACACCACTTCTTAGGTGTTAAATAAGTTCTAAAACACGGTCTGTATCAGTCAGCCTTTCATCACCACAATGAAATACTGTAGGCCACTAACGTTAATAAGAGAAAAGTTTATTAGCTCAGTTTTGGAGGTTCAAGTCCAAGATTGGGTGGCCTCACTGCTTTGGTCTCTGGTGAGGGCATCACACCACGATGGGAACATGAATAGCAGAGAATGGTCACATCTGAAGGCTGGGATCCGAGGGGGCTTATCTCCCAGTCTCTTTTGAGAAAGTGTCCCCAGTGACCTAGACTTTCTGATAGGCTTAACCTTGAAAAGGTTCCTCAGCACTTCCCAACAGCACCACCCTAGGGGCCAAAGCTTTCATCATAATGGGCTCTTGAGGATGACTCCCAACCACATCCAAACCATAGCACAGACCTTGACCTAGGAAAGTGTAAAGTAAGGGAAACACCTAGAATAAATTGCAGTTTTGAAAAATCCAGCATTGAAAGTCTGTTCAAGATAGATTGTGCAGGGCAGCTGGCAAGCTTGGAACCACCCTTCCTGCTTCTAGACTGTGCCTTACCCCTCTCCACACCCCAGACTCTTCCCCCGTGGCCTCATGAGGTCCTGGGTATTCTCAGTGCTGCCCATTTGCCACCCTTACTTCTTGCCACTTCCTCCCACTCTGTTTCAGTGAGTACCTTGGCCTCAAGGGCTTTGCCTAAGAAAAACCATCCCACATCTCTTCACTTGGCATGTGTCTTCCCATTCTTTAGGTCTCAGCTTCAATTTAGAAAGGCATCCATGATCCTACTTATAAAGTATCCATCCCATTTCAGCTCCTTTTCATTGTTTTCTTTTTGATGCTTGTTAGAGTCTGTAAACAAGTCAAAATAACACCTGGCATTTTGCCAGGGGAATGTTAGAGTCTGTAAACAAGTCTGGATGGTGCCTGGCAAAATGCCAGAGGGAGTGGTTTGAGAAGTAACAAAAGCGAGCCATTAAGTGTGGAGATTCCTGATTGGTTGACTGCTGTATCTAGTTTATGCTAATTAGATAAGCTGTGTGGAATGTATAAATACTGCTCCTGTCCTGCAATAAACGGCTCCCACTCCTGCTGTATCAACGTACACAAGTTATTCGTCACCCCCCCGGTTATTTTGCCCAGCCAGCCGGGCTGCGGCAGATGCTTATTCACATTTTCTAATTGTTTTGTTTACTTAATACCACATGCCTGGTTAAGCATAGTAGGTACTTAATAGTTACCCCCAATAAAATCCATATTTTACCAAGCACACCAGTTGCTTAACAAAACATATTGACTAAATGAATTGAACCCAAAGTGAGCAATGCTGAGTCTAGCTCAACTAAATGGAAATGGAGTTTAAATATCCATTAGAAATTTTTATTCTCCACAAAATCAGTGCTTAAGGTGGTGGGATACAGAGAAAGGAGAAAGTTGAATTTTGGATAGAATAATGGAACTTCTGTTTATAGTGGAAATTAGGAGCTGATTATAATGGCAATTTGATGGAGCCAACCAATGGCTCTTAGAGGGACTCTTAGTCTAGCTTCCTACCTTTCTTTGGGAGATTAAGTAATGATATGGGTGGGTTAAATCCAAAGATATTGAGATACTTATAGTACTTAATAATATAAATAAATCACTGTTACATTATTCTAACACTCTTATTTTTTTAGTATGATTCTACAATCTGAATGTTACAAACACAGAGAACTAAGATTTTGACATGGTATAAGAAAAACAAATCAGAGAGATTACTCTGTCTTCTGGATCCTAGATTTAGGGCTGCCCATTATAGGCTAAAGCAGTCATAGGATTCCATACACAATGATCTGGATCACCAGGACACTATTTCTGGTTTGAAGCCAAAGAGAGAGATTGAGGCAAACTGTGAGAGTTTGATGAAGCATAGCTTCTCCTTTAAGATGGTTCGGTGGTTGTTCTATAGTTTTGACTCAGTACCCTGTGTCCTGAGCAAACAACATCTTAAAGTATCTCCCTCCTTGAGATTTGTTTGTAATGAAGTAGAAAATTTTAATGTATTAAAATTCTTATGGAACTGGTAGTCTGCAGATGGAGAATGGCGGTCTCTTATAATTTGAATGGCTAGGGAGGGCACAGGTTGGGAGCATGAATTTCTAAAATTTCAACAGAAGAAGATGCAGAGAAGTGAACAAGTGGTAGACGGATGAATATCATGTAGCAATCTGAGACGTCTCAACTCTGTGGATCTCCAACAAAGTCATTAACCCCCAAAAGTTCATCAGTATGAATCTTGTAGGACATTTGAAAGGGGCTGGAATCTTTATGCTAACTGGGGAGAAGTCAAACAAGACAGCACACACAGAAGCAGCCCAGAGCCAGGGGTATTCACCCTGTACAATTGGCACTACTCATACGGAAGGGGTTAGGTGTATATAGACTGTGATACTAAATTTGAGTCAAGTTTACATAAAAATTGAAAGTTAGGAAAGCCTAGATGATATTTAGGTTAACTACTGGTCCACAGATGGGTTCTTTCAATTCAAGTATTTAGCTATATCTCAGATTTATTCATAACCCTAGAACTGGAAAGACTTTACCAAAATTGCCAACCTGGGCAAATAGAGAATAAGTCAGTACATGCCAAGGATTTAGAATCGGGCCCCAGGTATCTTCAAGTAGCAACTTCTCCAAGTGATGAGGTGGTCAGTCCAGCAGAGTCTCAAGAGCTGGGTACCTCTTGAGAGCTTTGATCCAGGATACCATAATGGTATCCTGTTTTAACATAGGTGACCCAGAGTCGGTTTTATCACCTGATAGCATCTGACTTTGTTAGGAATCATCCGTCTAGTTATTTTTCCCAACTGTTATTCAAAATTAAGATTTTGAACTTCAAAGAGGACTAACTGGATAGGAATCTCTGAGAGTAGAGTCTCAGGAATCAAAAACTGACTCAAGTATTTCCTAAGTTCATTTGCTTCTCTTTTAAGATGGTTCTTAAAGGAGAACCATCTTAAAGGAGAATACATCTGTCTAATACTTGTGACAGGAGTTATTTCCCATTTGCTCCTGTCACATGAAGTGTTACTGCATATATCCACTCTCAGTCTCACCTCCTGTAGCCAGATGTCTAATGTCTACCACATCCTTCCCAAGTCCCCATTCTTTTTCTATTGTCTTCACTAATGCAACTTCTGTCAAGCAAAAATGCAACCTCAAAATGGCAATACTGAGTAAGTGGCCTAAAGGATTTCATAATTGTCTCTAGTCCTGACATTGCTGCACCAAAACCCCCACCCCTAAGTGTCTGACATTTATCTCCCAATAATAAAGCATTAGCAACTTGTTATGTATGCAATTATTGACCTTCAGACTTAATCAATCAATAAGTATTTGGGACTCGCCATGCCCTTAACACTATGTCATAGGGCTGCAAAATTTTTTAAAATATCATAAAATTCTAAGAAAGCATCTTTACCCTCAGGATACTTAAAACCCTAATTATAGTTTAGCAGTAATTTGATTTAGGACAAATGTATACTAAAATATAACCACAAGAATAATAAAAAAATTGGTGGTGATATCAAATGATAGAGCCACTATGGCAAACAACATGGCGGTTCCTTGAAAAATTAAAAATAGAATTTCCCTATAATCTATTGATTCTGCTTCTGGGTATTAATTCAAAAGAATGGAAAGCAGATTATTGTAGATAACCACGTTCACAGTATCATTATTTACAGTAGTATAAAGGTAGAAGTAAACAACTGTCCATCAATGGATTAATGAAAAAACAAAATGTGGTATACAATGAAATGTTATTCATTCTTACAAAGGAAGAAAATTAAGACAGGGCTACAACACAGACAAACCTTGGAGACATTATGCTAATGAAATAAGCCAGTTACAAAAATACAAGTAGTGTATGAGTCCAGTTCTGAGGTATCTAGAATAGTCACCTTCATAGAAACAGAAAGTAGAAAGGAGGTTGCTAGGAGAAGAGAGGATGGGGAAATGGGGAGCTGTTGTTTAATGGCATAGAGTTTCAATTTTATGGGATGAAAAGTTCTGGGTATCATCTGAATAACAATGTGAATATAATCAACACGACTGAATTGAATATTTAAGAATAGTTAGATGGTAAATTTTATGTCATATGACTCTTATCAATACTGAAAAATTTAATATAACGACAAAAAAATCTAGTTGCTGTTTGGCTTATCTTGTCCACCATCCAATGGCCGCATCTATCCTCCACAAGGATACAAACTTCCCACATTACCTAGAAAATTCCTGAGATTCGAGCAACACTCCTCTGCTAGTTCCCATTTCAATTTTTTTTCCCTCCTGCACAGGTTGGAGGGCAATCCTCATGGGTTACTGTGAAAATCCTCCCCCATACAGCCTCGAAGGAAGAAATTAGATGGATCAGCACTTTAAAACATTGAATGTCCTTCAACTACAGCACCTTGTACACAGAGGCCATCACAGGAAAGGTGGGTACATTAATCATCTCTCCTGCTGAAAACCAAAGAGGAGAAATAAATAAACAGCCCATCATCATGATCAGGTATCAAAGGTTTGTTTTAGGTCATACCCCCATTAAAAAGAATTTCAGTGTTGTCAGGAGCGATGTCATGAATCTTCTGTACTCTTTTTGTGAGTAATTTATGCAGGAGGAAACATCCTCCTTATGAGCTCCATAATGAGTGTCCCTGTCGATTTCTCTAACTTTACATTTTGGGTGATTTCAAAGCAGCCATAGAGAAGTGCTTAACTTTAGTGTAACTTAAGGAACACTATCAGTATCTTGTTCTGTTTGTTGTCATTTTAATCTTTAAAAATGTTTAAATCTGTAAAGAAAACTCATCTCTTAAATGTACATTTATAGAGAAATACTTAAAAGATAGCCAAAATGATGAAAATAAACTTTTAATCTTTCACCTGCCTAGCAATAACAACGGTTAGCACCTTGATAGGTCTTAAAAAATCTTTTATACATGTATACGCGCGCATGCACACACACACACACACACACACACGCACAAATAAAATGTTTTGGAAAGTGAGATCTTATTGCCTATTTTGGTAAGTAGCATTCTAAGCTAGCCCCCAGATTTTTCTTCTAGATACCAGAGGTGTCCCAAAGATATGATATTGACCTCTAGGAATACCAGGAAATTATGGCACATTAAGCACAAATCCTTCCCAAGCCCAGGAAACTACCCCAAGAGTACAGCAATAGAGTGAGAAGTGCCATCTCTATGTGGCAAGGACAGGAAATGGTTTTGATTTCTTTAAATGGCTTGATTACAGAAAATAAGACATTAAAGAAAACATGTTCTCCTGCCCAATCCAGGAGGTAGTTTAAGAAAACAGACATTATCAGTTGAAATCAGCCATTCTTTAGAGGAAACAGGCCAGGGACTTGCTGAGGAGAAAATAAAGTTTATAGCTGTTAGTATTTGAATTTGGGGATAAGTATTTTTAAGTTCGAAGTTCTTTAAATAAGCTCCATCATTTTTTACTTCTGTGATCTTAAAGTATGGTAGCTCAACTCCCACCCTGCTCCACCCCCCACACCCTGGCCAGTGGCAAAGAGCATTAAAATAAAAGCTGAATAAATAAACAAAATTCTGAACCCTCTTTCTATGTGAAAAACAAAACAAGGCCAAACTGACTTTCCCCCTTGTAGTAGAATACCCAAAGAAGAAAATTTTTCTCACACTGCTAATCCAGCCATCATCAGATTCCCATGGGCAAGAATGCCAAGATTGTTAGTATGTAAAAGAATTTAGATGACTTTTCTCCATTCTTGAAAATAGAATGATATAAAGCCCAAGAAAAAAATAGGTTAACTTCTGAAAATTTCTGAATCCTGACAATTTCTACTCCTAGAAAAAACTATTTGTACTTCAACCATTATTATTTATTAACCATAAAAAGCTTAATGTATCTCATTTTTGTTTGCATTCTCTTTAATCAAAGAATATACATTCTCACTAAATAATTTATGTTTGTTAATCTATTTATTCCTAAAAGAAACATTTGACCATGTTAAAATAACTAGTACCAAGTTTTCCTTTCTGCCAAAATACATTAGAGAAATGGGTCAATCATAGGAAAGACCAGTTTCAGGTACTGGGCAAGAGTCAGCAAATGACTGTGATCTTGAGAGAAAAGAAGTAAAGAAAATGAGTCCCACAAGGACCCTGAATTTCTTCCTAGAGGCATTTTTCAGACAAAAGTACAGGGAGGAAAGACTCATGGAAAGACAAATTATAACCTCCCCAAGTTAAATAGACAGGAAGGCTGATGCTGCTAGAATTTGTAGGTCAGGGCTCTAGAAGAGAAGGCACTCTCCAGAGACAAAGCTCCAGAAATACAGGTAAGGGTCCTCTGAAGGCTGTACCTAAACTTTAGGTTGCACATGTTCAGGATGAAACACCATGAAGCTAAGCCAGCAACGATCAGGGGGCAGTCAGATGGACTTTTGCCAGAGCTCGTGGTGGCCTGAGGCATGATTGAGTTCCATCAAGCCAGGATGGAGAGCTCTAATGAAATATCTGGGCCATTCAAGAAACATACCCTAAGAGCTACTACTTAGCTGTAGGACAAAACCACCCCTAAAGTAAGAGCTACCCTAGATTTACTCAAAACTTTTAACAATCTCCAAAAAGACCAAAGTGAGCAAGTGATTTACCTAACCAGAACAAAGCCCAGCACCTTCAAAAAGATGACAATGACAGCTAGACACTAAACAACAAACAATTCATGCTTTTCAGCACTCATTCAAAAATTACTAGTCTTACCCTCAGAAGCTAAAAAAATAGGATCTAAAGTCAGGAGAGAAATCAGTCAATAAAAACAACCAGAATTCAATTAAAGGCAAAGAATTTTTAAACAAGTATTACAAATATGGTCAAAGAAAAACATAAGCAAGATGAGAAAATCTACAATATACAAAAAGAAGAATAAATTGTATAATAAAATATTACTAAGTGAAGTTAATAGCACTTTAGGTGTCGAAGAAGGAAATTTTAGTGAACTTGTAGACAAAGCAATGTTACATTACTCATACTGAAGCTCAGAAGGAAAAAAACGTAATAAATATGTAACAGAATGACAGCAGTCCATGGAGCAACAAAAAGCCACCATGCAGGAAGCCCTAGGAAGGAAAAGTGAAAAGAGTAAAGGAGAAATTTTTGCAGAAATAACGGGCAATTTTTTTCCAAGTTAGATTAAAAACAATAAACTCATAGGTTCAAAACCTTAATGAATCCTAGGCAAAATATCAACAAAGAAAATCACACTGAAGCATAAACAATAAAAAGAAAAATATTTTAAAATCATGCTATATGCATGGAGAACAAAGATGAGAATAATCACAGACTTAGCAGAAGTGGTGCAAACCAGAAGATACTGGAATAGCATTGTTAAAGTTCTGAAAATTAAAAAAGAAAAATTATCCTTGTAGAATTCTATATCCAGCATAAACCCCTTCAAAGCAAGAAAAGTAGGAGAGAAGCAGTATACTCTGCCTCAGCCAAGCTGGAATCCCTACATCGATATTTAAAGAAGCATTTGCCTCTTCATCTCTAAAATTGGGAGATCTATGTCTTCATCACAAAGATGCTATAAGAATTCAATGAAATAAGTAATCAAAGTATTTGACACCACGACATTAAGTGCTACACAATCAGTGATCATAGATAGCCATTATGATTTTGTTGATATCTACTAAATGCACCAAGAGACTATTGTTAATACTTCTTTCTGAATACTTTTGCACAGAAAGGCAACTCAACATTGAGCTTTATAATTTATCTTGAAAAATGATAGGTAGTTAATTGTGTTAGTATTAATGGTGCTGTTCAGTGAGGGAAACTGAGAAGACATGAGAGACCATAAGGCAACTTACACAGAATTGTTCATGGAGGAGGGCAGATTCTCAGCTCTCAGATAAGCGACCCAATGCTCTCTTGTTGACTTGTAATGAAAAGTCAGATAATATGTCCAATCAATAAGTCAATTTTGGTCTTCCACTATACATCTACAATGTTTATCAAACAAAAAAAAACTTTACAAATTTTTCTTGATTCTTTGTTTTATTGACCATTTTGTCCCATTGTTCCAGATGTGAAACATCTATAAAAATTTAAAAGCATAGAATAATATATAATATATTTAATAATATATAATATGCTGTATATAATAATAGCATATAATTATACTATATAACATATATAATTTACTATAAGTAAAATATTATATTGTAACAATTATAATTATATTAATATTAACTACTACAATGTACATAAACTCTAGATCATAATTTTTAAAATATATTAATACACTGTGTTGATTTCATTGAAATACAGAATTGAAAACTTAGGACTTAATTGGTTAAGTAGTTATCCACTATGATTCTTCAATGTAACCAATTCAGTGGATATTCACTAGCAACAATATTTAAGATTACCCTGTATGTGGGAAAACATATAGAAATGAACTGTCTAGATTTTGAATAAATACATGGATGGATCAAATAAACCTGAAAATAAAGTACAATCTAATGGCCATAATCATGTATCCTGGTGCCTGACTGCCTGCATTTAAACTCCTTGTTCTACCCTTTTCCATCAGTGTCACCTTGGAAAACTGTCTGAACTTTCCTTCATCTGCAAAATGGTGGAAAAAAATAGCCTCTACCTCTTTTGGGTTGTTGAAGAACCAAATCCCCTAAGGCATGCAATGTGTTTGGCATCTAAGTGTTTGCTATTTTATGAGCAAGGATGAACAAGTTGAAGAAAAGGGAATTATTTACTAAAGATGATACTGTATAAATTAATTTTCTTTTCCAAATATATTCAGGTTTGAAGTTACTTCCAAGTGACCAACAGGTAAAACACTGGCCACTCATATTACTACCTGCATTTTAACATGAAATGCTGATGTAATTTGTGAAGAATGGAAAACTCCTTAAGACTCCACCTGGAGCAAAGCTAGCCCTAATCTACTGAGAAGACAATCCTTGGTGGGTCGCAGTAGCAAGCTCCATTCTAACCAGTCAGCTGAACAAACAAAACCCAGGATTTAGTTATTTTCCCAGAAACTAGATAAACAACCACTTCCTTTTTAGTGTCTCTTTTTAAAGTAAAAAGGTCCACATCTCTCCTAATCATCACTTCACTCTGCGTTTCTATTTTAAAAGTTGCTTTTCCTAGATTTTTGCTATTTTAGGCCAATAAAAAACCCATAGCCAAATATGTTATATAAATGACATATGAATGTACATAATATGCTGTTGCTAATATACATTTAAACCATAAGTTAACCCCATAATCAGTGGCACACTGTGGGCTTGTTGTGTTGTATGGACAGACACCTACTCAATAAGATTACTAGACCTGGATCTGGCTTAGTAATACCCTAAAGGCCTTAGATAGCCCTGGAGACAGGCTATTTTCTATAATCTCTTTCAAAGTCCACATGATTTGTCTATTTCGGGTCTCTGCTTCATGGGCATGTCTGATCCATTCTTCTCTTTATTACTACCTGGTTTCTTCTGTCTTCAGAGAGTTTCCTCTTACAACCTTCACTTAATCATAAGCCAACTAGGGGCTGTGATTTACTTCTTGCTTCTCTGAATTTATCTATTGATTGAAGTCTTAGCATCTCTCCAGTTCAGTTCAAATTACTGGATAGAGATTTAAATATCTAATCAGCCCAGCTTACCTAAGCAATCTATAGATGATCTGAATGTTCTCAAACTATAGATGGGTGTCAGGTGCCCACCCAATGTCCACAAGGGAAAAATCACATGGTACAAACCACCATCCCCCACTGCTGCTCCATGTATTGGGTCCATCTTTTATCAAAAGGAGTTATGGGAAATCAGGGAAATCTAGTAAGGACTTACAGATTACATAGGCTGTGTCAAGGCTGTATTCTGTAATGGGCATTGCTTATTTGGTCTGCCCACTCTGAGAACTAGAGTCTTGAATATAAATGTTGGTTGAGTTCGCGTAAGTCAGATACTTTGTAGCCAGATTTCATGGGATTATTTTAGCATGGCAATAATAAATGCCTCAAAAAGATTTCAAGTTGAAAATAATAGAAATTCATACCTTGAAATAACTTATGTACAATTCATATCAACAGTAAATTTAAATCTAAGTATAGATGTAAGTTATAGCTGCATATAAATAACATATTCAGACACTCACAAAATGGTTCCCAGTCCCATTTAACTAATCGGTTCCTGAAATCTCTGGCTCTATGAAATTTCTACATGCTGCTGTTTATTTTTATTTTTTGCTTTTATTATTTTTGTATGCTATCTGAAGACACACTAACCTCCATAACAGTTCCTGTGAGGCTGACCACCTCCATGTGCCTGGGTTATGTGAACTGAACTGTTCTCTGATTCTCAGAGATGGCAACTTTTTAATGTTCACCCTTTAAAGTTAAATTTTATGAATTGTGCCTCTGCCGCTTTGGATATTTCTTTCTCTGTTCACTAATGGAGAGCATTGTGCAAATGATACAGACAGGCCAACAACAATATGTCTTCTTTCCCTGAGTTACTGTGCAAAGCATATCCTGGACTGTTTTGGTTTACTTTTTAATTTATATATTTTTGTTGTACAATAGTTCAAACTCAGAGAAAATCTGCAAGAACTGTACAAAAGAACTCCCCAATTTCTTCATCCTGTTTACCAAATCATTAACATGGTATCCATATCTTGTCTCCCTCCCTGTCTTTTCCCCTCCTCCTCTTTTATTCTCTGTGCATATGCACAACATATATAATATATAAATATAAATAAATAAATATATATATATATATATATATATATAGAGAGAGAGAGAGAGAGAGAGAGAGAGAATTCATTTATTCAGTCAATGAACATTTCAAGCATTTTCCCTGTTGGTGTGGGTGTGGGGAAATGTTTGTTTTTGTTTCGTTTTTAGCATAACACTACAAGGATCTGTCTCCTTTCACACACATACAAGAATTTCTTTAGAGCACCTATTCTCAAAAAGTTATCCATGGACCTCTGGGGTTCCCAAGAGTTCACAAATTCAAACTATTTTTATAATTACATGAGGAAATTATTTTGCCCTTTTAACAGTATTGACATTTATATTTATGGCACAAATGCAATGACAGGTAACAAACGCATCGTTGCCTTAATTGAGGCTAGGCAGCAAGGTGTATTGTCATTGCATTAATAAAGTGCAAAAAAGATATAACATCATGGGTATAATAGGAGTATTAGTATTAGGGGCACAACAGGGGCATATACTCCTGATATAAAGAGTATTGACCATAATAGTGTCAAGGTTTTCCCCACCATGCATTTATAGTTCTTTTAGTGCCAGTGTCTCTTAAAATGTTCTTGTTAAAAGACTAAAATGTAATTTTATTAAATCTCAACCCTTCAGTATGCATCTTTTAAATATTTGGCGTGACAAAATGGAAAGGAAGCATGAAGCACTTTCACTACATAAGGAGTAAGGTGGTTGCCCCGGGTAAAGGCCCCATGTGACTAAGTTGAGAGCTGCACTAAGCACTCTTTTCATACACTCTGTTTTTACTTCAAAGAATGGCTAATTCAGACTTGGAAACTTGGTAGAATTGGATATTTGATCAAACCAAATGTGTGGTTTTGAGGAAAGTAACTAAGAATATTTGTTGCCTGGGAAAACTGGAAATCTATATGTAACAAAGTGAAATTAAACCCCTATCTCTCACCATGCACAAAACTCAACTCAAAGTGTATCAAGGACCTAGGAATTAAACCAGAGACCCTGCGTCTAAAGGAAGAAAAAGTAAGCCCTAATCTCCATCATGTGGGATTAGTCTTAATAAGACTCCTATTGTACAACAATTAAAATCAAGAATCAATAAATGGGATGGATTCAAACTAAAAAGCTTCTACTCAGCAAAAGAAACAATCAGTGAGGTGATTAGACAGCCTACATTTGGGGAGCAAATCTTTACCTCTCACACATCAGATAGAGCACTAATCTCTAGGGCATATAAAGAACTCAAAAAGCTAAACACCAATCAATAAATGGGCCAAGAACATGAACAGACACTTCTCAGAAGAGGATATACAATCAATCAACAAATATATGAAAAAATGTTCAATATCTCTAGCAATTAGAGAAATGTAAATCAAAACTACTCTAAGATTTCATCTCACTCCAGTCAGAATGGCAGCTATTAAGAATACAAACAACAATAAGTGTTGGCGAGGATGTGGGGGAAAAGGCACACTAATACATTGCTTGTGAGGCTGTAAATTGGTGCAGCCAATATGGAAAGCAGTATGGAGATTCCTTGGAAAACTGGGAATGGAACCACCATTTGGCCCATCTATCCCACTCCTTGGTCTATACCCAAAGGACTTAAAAACAGCATACTACAGGGACACAACCACATCAATGTTTGTAGCAGCACAATTCACAATAGCTAAACTGTAGAACCAACTTAGATGCCCTTCAGTAGATGAATGGATTAAAAAAATGTGGCATATATACACAATGGAATATTACTCAGCAATAAAAGAGAATAAAATCATGGCATTTGCAGGTAAATGGATGGAGTTGGAGAATATAATGCTAAGTGAAGTTCGCCAATCCAAAAAAAAAATATATACCAAGTGTTTTCTCTGATATAAGGAAGCTGTTTCATAGTGGGATTGGGAGGGGGATCGTGGAAGGATTAGATAAACTCTAGATAGGGCAAAGGGGTGGAAAGGAAAGGGAGGGGGAATGGAGATATAAAACACAGTGGAATGAGATGGACATCATTACCCTAAGTACATGTATGAAGACAAAAATAGTGTGAATATACTTTGTATACAACCAGAGATATGAAAAATTGTGCTCTATATGTGTAATATGAATTGTAATGCATTCTGCTGTCATATATAACAAATTAGAATTTAAAAAATAGAAAAAAAAGAATATTTGTTGCCTCCACAAAAATTAAGGTGAAGTTTAAAATTTTGGAGAATTTGTATCTGTCCACATGAGCTTGATTGATTTTAAATATTCAAAAGATTTTTTTCTGATAAGATCTGTGGTTACAGTAATGGCTATCATTCCCTAATTGCATAATAAATCCCTAATTTGTAATATCTGCATAACCAATATTTTCCAAAGCAATATTTTCCCAATGACTAGGGCATGATGTTACAAACCATACATAGATTAAAGATCCCCTCAAAGTACAAGATAGGACAATTTATTTTAATGCAAGAGTATAAAATGTCTATGGATAGGGTTTCAAATTCCACATTGCAACTGGCCTCAAGAAATTAATACATGTTGAGTTTTATGTAGTATCAAAAAAATTCAAAATTTCTGAAATAGCTTTTATTTAATACTTTCTTTCCAACTGCACATCTGTTGTTTCTCTTCATGTGTTTCATGCAAAACAACAGACTATATGAAGAAGCAGACAGGAAAATTCAGCTATTTTCTGTTAAGCAATGTCTTAAAGAGATAAAGCAATGCCACTCTTATTCTTTTTGTGTGTGTTTGAAAAATATAGTGATTTTTAAATTTGAACATGTAACAAATTGTGTTTTTCTTCATTCTAAATAAGTTAATACATCTTTTTAATTTCCCAGCTTTAAATTCTAACATTTAATTCTAGCAATATAACTTCCACAAACAAAGTCTATTGGTATTCTCTAAGTGAATTCAGAAACCAAAAGTTTATAGATTGCTGCTCTGCATGATAAATCTAGAAACAAACTTGGGAAAATGTAGGCTACACATATCTTTAACATTACTAGATATAATCAAATTGCTCCCCATCCAATCCTGAGTTAAAGGTCTATACATTAGAGTTGAGAGATGGGAGCTTAATTGAATCATCATGGCTTCCTTGACATGAACTAATTAGTTTAATTATGCAGAAATTATTTAGGTAAATTCTGGATACTGTTAAAGATAGCTTTCAAATAGTTTGGTGCCATTAAGTGCCTTCTATTTTTATTAAGTAAAATAAAAATTCAAATAGAATAAGTTTTTTTAATAAATATACAGGTTGAATGTGCTGAGACATTAAATTTCTATATAATATTTTATTAATAATGAAGTCAAATGGATATCTCAACAAATAAACTGAATACTATGTATTCTTCTGGTGTGGTTACAATATATAATTATTCAGGGAGCATACACACTGATTAAAAGAAGTGCAATGATTAAAAACATGTGGCCTATTACCATGTAAAATAGATTTGGGATTAATTCTACAGCTGTTTGATATTTAAAATGAGTGTGTAATTCAGTATATTAAAGAGTTTTTATGTATATACAATGGAAAATGATTTAAGATTTTTTAACATTAAAATATAATGCAAGAAAAGGTAAGAAGAAATTATATTAATTCTCTCTGAGCAAGACATTATAATAAGCTGAATCACACAGTTTTTAATTTTAAATTTATGTGTTAAAAGGAATCAAAGCCCTTGAGAGGAGATTGAATAAAATAAGATTAGGATCCCAACAGGGAATTTTTTGGAGATCTTTTCTACAGACATCATATCATCAAGACCTCCTGGAAGAAATGGCCTTTCAATCATAACTTCTGAAGTCATAGAGAATTTTATCATGTCTCATGTATAATGAAATGTTAATGTGATTTTTCTTGACTGATATAATTTTAAGTGAGTGATTCATTTTCAACACCAGTTTCTACTCATTATAATACTGACTTAATTTGGTACTTATAATTAAAGCCTGTTTTTAAAAATGGCAACAGAATCCATAGGAAGAATGAACCATTTCTCATTTAGAGAAGGAGTTTTCTTTGGAGAGCAATATTCACTGGATTCTTCATTCATTGCACAAAACTTTAGACAGATGTAGAAGAGGTTTCAAAAGACAATTCTCCATCCATCAGAGCCTTTCCCTCTAGTATTCCTACTTCTAACTTCTCTTTAGGCTCAGAAAGGACATGAAAATATTTTAAATATTCTTTGCTATATGTGAAAATCATAATCATTAAAGTGGTTCAAGTAGTGAAAACAGTATATGATAGACACCTGGATGGATGGATGGATGGATGGATGGATGGATGGCTAGATCAATCGATCGATCAATCAATCAATCAATAGACAGATTTAAATTTGCCACAATAAATTTTCTAAGCCAGTGGGCATAGACATTTGTTAGTTGGAAATGTTCACCATAAGTTGGAGGTCTGAGACTATGCCCAGAGAGGAGTGAGTTATCTGACACTTGGAGACCAGCTGTCAGCATGGGCTCTCCAGAGTGCAATGTAAACTGGTAAGTTTACACACACACAAATGAAGGAGTGATTCACAGGACCTTTCTTTAGTATACTGGACCTAAGAACTAGAACTGGGAGCTCAGGCTTATAGCTATGACCTTAAAAATCATACACACAACTGATGGAATAAAAACATTCAGGTAGCCACCTAACATGGATAGCTTCACAGCTCATATCCCATGGGATTCAGTGAGGAACACCTCATTATTGGCAAGTCTGCCCACAAGCCTAGAAATCTGCTTAAACTGCCATCTATGACTCTGGCTGCATTGAAACAAAAATCAGTAAGCCAAGAGCTAGAGTGGAGGTTGTAGGACTTCCCCTCCCCTCTCATCTACTTTTCTGTTCTCTTGGAAAAATAAAGGTAAGAGAGTGATACTCTTTTTTTCTATGTCATTCCCTTTGTTCTAATTGGAGTATTAAAATAAGTCTGGGAAAACACTGTTCATCAGGAAAGAAATAAGAACCTAGAATATGTTATGCAGCACCCTGGTTTTCAAAGCTCAAATTCAATGCCACCCTTCAGAGGCCTTTCTTGACAACCTACTACCTACCACATCATTCCTATTTTTAGTTCTCTGCACAAAAAGTATGGCCATTATACTGGTCTTGTTTATGTGTTAGAGTGTGAGAATAATATGGATGCTAAGAATACAGATCCTGAGATCAGGCTGCTGGGATCAGAGTCCTGGTTCTCCAATTTCTTAGCTATGAGCAAATCTCTATGCCTCAGTTTCTGTCTCTGATATTAAGATAACAATTTTACTTACCTCTCCTTGTTTTGGGGTGGATTTCACTGGTCAATATGCACAAAGTACTAAATGCAGAACTGACACAAAGTAAGAACTTGATAAGTGTGGACTTTCACTATTTGCTTGGTATCTATGTCCCCAGCTAGACTGTTCTTCACTTGTCTGCCTTGATGCCCAGCACCCATAATGATCCTTGGAGAACAGAGGAAATTTGCAATGAATGTGTTGAAAAATTAATTAACTAAACCAAACTCAGCAGACCTTATAAAGGCCTGGACTAATGAAATTGCAAACTCTACAGTTAACACTAAACATTGAGCCTCTGCTATGCATGGTGTCCAAGAATATTGACTCTGTGATGCTAACAATGGATTTTTTTTTTGGTAATTAACTGAGAAATTATCACAGTAGTTTTCTGTTTTGTATACTCTACAGGCCTAATAACCTTATTTCCTATGATGACTGAATCAAATTCATGCCACACCGTTTGGGCCACACCATCAGAATCTACATTAAAAGTGTTTCTTTTTCCTCCCTTACATTTTCTCTTGAAACTACTTCTCTGTTTCTCATGACCATTTTTGCCTACCATTATCTACCTTTTAAAAAATAGTTCTAATTATTAGACTCATGTTGATATGTCCCAGAACTATTAAAAGGTGTGTAGTGTGTATTTTATTCAGGCAAACTATCAATAAACCTTAAGCTGCCTTCAAATTCAAGTTGCCCTTTTCTCAGTCAGTTGGACCAGGCAGGTTATTAATAATTCCAAATTAAATCAGGGATTCAAATAGAATAAGAACTAGTGCTGAAAATACATCCATCTTCTCAAATGACCAGACTCAAGATAATCATATTACCATACCTTCTCCATATTCAAGTGGATCTATGAAAAGTTTTATTCACTGGTAGACTTGAGCAAAGGACTATCTCTTCAGTCAGATTGGAAATTACTTGGGGAGGGATTTATCCTACAGGTGTGTTTGAGAGGACTCTCAGAAGGCACAAGAATAAGGGACAGTTATAAATATCAGTGGATATCTAGAATTTCCAATGATAGAGGAAATATTTCAAATATTTTTAAAGAATGGCACAGACCACAAGAGATATTTAACAGGCATAGAACCAAGACAGGAGAAGCCTGGCTCTTATATTGAAAAGGAAAAGCCAACTAGAAAATAGTTGCATCCATGAAACTTTATAATATTAAGTGGATTTACATGCTATTACTACCACATAAGGACCAAGAAACTCTCCTCACAGCTGCTGTCAGTATTTCCTACACTCTGGTCTTAACCATATCTTTTTCTGGACCCTTTTTTTCTATATTTTATTGGAACATTATAATTATACATAATGGTGAAATTTGTTGTTACGTATTTGTACATACATACAATATAAGAATATAATTTGGTCAATATCATTCCCCAGTATTTTCCCTTTCCCTCCCTTTTTCCCACTCCGTGGTCCCTTTTCCCTACTCTACAGGTCTCCCTTCTATTTTTATAAGATTGCCCTCCACTCACCTTTCTTTTCTTTTTTCCTTTCTAGCTTCAAGACTTGAGAGAAAACATATGACCCTTGACTTTTAAAGTTTAATTTATTTTGCTTAATATAATGTTCTCAAGTTACAACCTTTTTCCTGGAAATGACATAATTTCATTATTCTTTATAGCTTCATACAGCTCCATTGTTTATATATACCACACTCTCTTTACCTATTCATCCATTGATGGACATCTAGATTGGTTGCATAATTTGACTGTTCTAAATTATGCTGCTATAAACAAGGGTATGCATGCATTGCTATAGTACACTGACTTTAATTCCTTTGCTGCACAGAAGTTTTTTAATTTGATGACATCCCATTTATTAATTCTTGGTGTTATTTCCTGAATTTTAGGGGTCCTATTGAAAAAGTCATTGTCTGCACCTATATGTTGGTTGGAGTGTTGACCCTACATTTTCTTCTAGGAATTACAAACTCTGTGGTCTAATTCATAGGTCTTTGAATGAAGTCAGGTATTATGATACCTTCAGCATTTTTTGGCTTAGACTTGCTTTGGCTATCTGAATCATTTATTCTTCCAAATGAATTTTTGAACTGTTTTTTCTAGTTTTGAGAAGAATGTCATTGGTATTTTGATGGAGATTGGATTGAATCTGTATAACACTTTTGATAGTATGGCCATTTTAACAATATGAATTCTGCCAATCTGTGAACACAGGAGGTCTTTCCATCTTCCAGTACTTTCTTCAATGTCTTTCTTCAGTGTTACATAGTTTTCATTGTAGAGGTTTCCCCCCTCCTTGGTAGATTTATTGCTAGGTTTGCTTTTGTTTTTGTTTTTGAGGCAATCATGATGGGATTGTTTTCCTAATCCTTTCTTAACTGATGCATGATTTGTTTGTCAGACATTTATTGAAAACCTAATATGGACCAGGTCCTATTCTAAGCACAAGAAATACAGAGATTAGCACAAATAGTTGCAATGCTGACCAAAGAAAATTCAATTTGGCGGAAGACAGAGAAGGCATTTATCACACAACCAATCAATTGCATGTAAAACCAAAGTTGTGATATGTGATATGAAGGAAAAAGTGATATTCTGAGAACACAAAATAGGGATTGGGCTGATCAGGAAACCTTTCAATAGGGAAGCAAACCTTGACCTTAAAACTGGGGAAAGAATAGATATTACATGGCTAAATATCAGAGTACAGAGCAAGTGACCTTATAGGTTGAAGGAGCATTATGTACACTTGAAGATGAAGAGATCACTAGAAGAAAGCCAGGTTCCTTGAAGACAATAGAAAAACAGGGCATGATATATGTGATGAGGCAAGAGAGGTGTGCAGAAATTCAGGGCCCTGTCAGTCTCACTAAGGAGTTTTTCTTTTATTGTAAGAGCAATGGGAAGCCTTTTATTGGAAAAGCATTGGGAAGCAAGGTGATGCTGGGCCTCCAACATGGGATGCCACTATTATCCCAGTTGCTATCTTGTGCATTTAATGTAACATAAAATTGAACTAAATCTAGGTAAGGAGAGTAACAAAGCAACTAGCAGGATATGCACAAGTTGCAATTGGAAATCCTCAATCAAGATTTCTGTAGAAAATGGGAAAGCATGGAATGAACCTTAAACTCCAGTCAAAATTCTGTGGTTCAAAACCACTTGGAAGTTATCTGTAATAAAATTCATACAGTTCTCACAAATCACACTTTCCAGGTTCCCCACCCCCAACCTTTTAGCAGTTTTAGAATTTTCTTACATTCTGGCCCTTTGAATGTCCATCACAGTTGCAGAAGTAAAATGAATGGTAATAAGAAATTGATTTAAGTTCTGCCCTAGGGTAAAATAATGATTCATTGACGTTTGTAGCATTTTATTGTAAGTGTGGTGGAAATGATTATTATCTTTAATGGTTAACTGAGTAATTGATTATTGATAAATGAGTACTCTATTCAAGCCAGGATCCATCTTACATCACCTGGAAAAGGATGATGTTCCTACTCTTTTAATGACCATTAAGTGGTAAATAAGGAAGTGGAAATGTTTCATAACTTACATATTAAGTATCTTTGGTCATTTAACCACCTCTACAATGAGAGCAATAAGGCAGCTGGGGGTAGGTAACTGACAAAAGGAAAGATCAATGACTGTTTTTCAGAGTTTTATTGAAAGTGCATTATAGATTGTCTTGCTTTTAACATTATTACTTCATTGAATAACGATATATGAGTAGGCCAGGGGGAAAAATTAGAATACAGCTCTGCAAGACTATCTGTGTGACAGAATGAGAATTATACAGTAAAATACCTTCCAGAGAAAATTCCAATCCCATCCCCAATTCCTCAATCCAATGCAAGTGGAATTAGCCCTTGGAAAAACAGCAAAATGAATGTGATCTGTCTTTGTGCTCCACCTACCTCCCCCCCCACACACACTTTTTTTTTGCATAGTCTCTGCCTTCTGATATCCCCTCCTTCTTTGGTGCACTGAACCCCTCTGCTGCTTCCTTACAACCTAAAGTTCACTTTCACACACAACTGCTACATGCCACTGAGGTATACAATTCTCAAGAACTTCCCAAGTGTCATAATGAACTCTTCCATAATCACAACTCCAATTCTTTCAGTGTTTTGATATCAGTCAACCCTAGGAAGAAAGCAATGTAATGTAGCCAATGTAATGTAGCCAATGATACTTCCTATCAACCAGATTCGGTGAATTTATTTTAGTAGAGAATCCAAGTATATGCTTAATACTTTGCTGATAAGAGGAATACTGGGTGGAATAGCAAAGGGATACGAAGTTTCATGGAACTATGTGTTGGGGAAGATGGCGACTTTGCTGAGGGTGGTTGTCAGATGCAGGATAAACAGAGAGGAAAAAACACTGACTTAAAATCCAAAAGAACTCAGTTTAAATCCTGGCTTTCCCCCAATCAGTGGGGCCACCTAGACGACTCAACTTCATCTGTAAAGTAGGTGTTCCAGTCTCATGAGATTAGATCAGGGTTAGAAAAAAATAATGTTTGTATCATTCCTAATACTGAAGCTGGTACATGAGTAGTAAAACAATCAAGTTATCCTTGTTATTTTGACAGAGGGTTTACCAAACATTCTAAGTACTAATAATCATCTATTTTATTTTTCTGTCATTGTTTGTTTTTGTTTTTGTTTTCTAATAATCTCAAGGAAGAATTCAGTGGATTAAGCAAGAATTTAGGAAGGAAGGACAGAGTGGAGATATCTGAGAATCATGGTCCACAGAAAAACAAGTCCTGAATCCAAGTTTAATCTAAAACTTGACTTGAAACCGATGAATGTTTGAAGGCACTGTCTTTACTTTGGCATTAGTTCCAAAGGCAAGGGCATTAATATTGCCTATTAACATTTCAATATAATCTGAAGGCCATTCATTACCAGTATTTATGTCAACCACAGAATGATTCTAGCTGAAGAAGCATCATTACATTTCTCACTGGTCATGAAGGTATAATCACAAAGAGAACGGTTTCTGTTAGATTCTTTCTCTTGCAGTAGTATCCAGCATATTTCCGTCTACAACTGTATTTGTTTACTTATAAACATCTGAAGTATTTCCTAACCATATACCTAGGCCCTGACAAGTTAAAATCTACCATCTCCTGTCCATTTTTCCCCCAAATTCTGAACTCAGTACCAGTCGCTATAGCCTTGTCTTTTCTTCACCCTCTGTCCTCCTCTCTTCAGTCATTTCCAAGGAAATTTCATAAAAAATAATAAGAATAGTCAAACTGAGGTTGGAAAATATCAGTTTAGTATATCTTCCCTAAGACCATTTATGGAAGAAAAAATATTTATAATTTAACGTTACAAATATTCCATCTCTTTTTAAAGTGAAAGGAGACAGAATCTAGCCATAAATTTATTACTTCTAACCCTTGACCCCTGAGCTTCAAGCCATCCATATATTATACAGTAGAGAGTCAAAGTTCAGAGTCCCTTTAAATCATATATAGCAGTTACTCTTCTAATAGTCTATTGAAAAGAGCCACCAATCTACTTTAAATGAAAGAGGAAGAAGTCTGTATTTACTACAGCCATGCAGACTTCCACAGCAAGAAAAAGCATGGAGAGGGTTAGAGGTATAGCTCAGTGGCAGAGGGCTTGCCTGGCATGCACAAGGACCTGGGTTCAGTCCCTAGTCCTGACAAATAAAAGAAATAAGGGAAAAAGGCATCAAGAGAGGTAGTGGGAGAGACACGGAGTCCTGATAATGTTGCAGATGTGGGAGAGTGGATAGGGGTAATTGCATTAAGCTAATTACATAATATTTATTGCCATTTCTTCTCATAGTATTTACTCAAGGCAGTGGTATTCAACTTATGTCCTTTCTTGCCCAAGGATCATGTACAGGTGCCCCGTACAAAGTCCAGGGAAAGGCTAAGCAGACAGAGTTGAGGCATATTTTATAGATACCATGGCTCTACTTTTTGTCACCCAGTATCCATACTTATGTATAGGATTATACTAGAAAAAATAAATTTTATTTCTGAAAAATATTTGAGACTCATTGATATTATACTCTAGAGGATTACTTGTTGCCTCAATAGCCAAAAGATAAAGACAAAATATATAATGGTCTTTAAAATATCTTTAAAAATACTATTCTTTGTCAAATGGGAGATGATAGAAATCATGTAAGAATACCTGACATGTATCAAATGCTTATCAAGTTCCCAGTATTCTACTAAGGGATTCACATTGATAATTACAACAAAATGTAGGTTCCATGATGATCTTAATATAGGTTACATTATGATCTTCATTTTCAAATACAAAAACTGAGGCTCAGAAGGCTTAACTGTGTTCAAGATTACACAACCAGAAAGTAATACACAGTGAGGTCACTGGAAAACAACCTAATAATTCTCAGTGGCTTAACACAGAGGTTTATGTTTCATTCACATGTTAGTTCAATGAGAGTGTTTAGTATGTGGTGCTCCCCCAGTCGGGTTATTCATGGACCCAGACTTCTTTATCTTGTGGCTTTTTCCCTAAGAAGTCTAAGCTGGACTTCTGCATCAGGTCATCAGGCAGGTAGGAAAGAATTGAGGATTACATGGGTTTTTAAGATTCAGGTCTGGAGTGGGATGCCCATGTTTCAGTAGCCAGAACTCAGTTGCATAGATAGGCCCAACTCTAAAGAAAATGGGGGAGTGCAGTGTAGTTGTATGCCTAGGAGGAAAGGGGGAAAGGCTACCTTCCAGTCTTTATCTCATTGATGAGGCCAAGGACTGAAACTCAAGAACTTCAGACCTTCCAGAGTGCACCTCATTATGAAATTAACTTTCCTTTAGACACAAAATAAATGTTATAGATTATGATCTCTAGGATCACCATTTCAGATTCTAGGCAATCCATAAGAACATGAAAATATATATTCATTCATTTCCTTATTCAATGTTTATTGAACAATTACTACAGGTTAGGTGCTACAGTTAAGATCTTAATTATCCCCCCAAAGATCCATGTGTTAAATGCTTAGTCCCCAGCTAGGCACTGTTGGGAAATAGTGAAAAATTTCAGAGGTGGGGCCTAGTGGATGTCTTCCAGTTCATCATGGGTGTGCCCCTGAAGCAGACATTGGAAATCTGGTAACTTCCTCTCTCATTTTCACTTCATGGTCATGAGGTGAGCAGCTTTGCTCTACCAGGTACTCTCCACCATGATGTGCTGCTTTGCTACTGTCCCGAAAACAATGGAACCATTTCATCGTGCACTTGAACCTCCAACATTGTGAGCCAGAGAAACCTTTCCTCAGGTATTTGTTAGAATAACAGAAAGTTGACTAACTCACCCGGCAGATTTTCATCTTTTATTTACCCAAATTCTTTCATTTATTCAAAAGGCTTGGACTGGGGATGTAACTCACTGGTAGAGCACTTGCCTAGCATGTGCAAGGCCCTAAATTCAATCCCCAGGACCATAAAGGGGAAAAAAAGGCTTATAGTAGGGATTATAGCAATAAACAAGAGAAAAAACAGTCCATGCAACATCTCAGAAACTTGAGTTACATTTCTCACCCGAGGCACTTCATTACTATCTACAAAATCTTATACCACTTTGTTTTATTAACTTATCAACATAAGGGACACAAGAAAACATGTTTTCTAGACGAGGTTATATATCAAAATTCCTTTGAAAAGACAGAGATCTGTGCTTGTCTTTGTATCATTGGTACAGCAAACGATCTGGCAGGTGAATAAATTCTGGTATTATGAAAGAGATATGGACTAGGAATCATGTGTTTAGGTTTTGTTCTTGTTCTGCCACTCATTTCACATATGACTTGAGCATGTTCCTAACCACGAAGTGAGACACTGAAACAATTTCACAGATCTCTTTCATCATCAAAACAAGCTTAACATTTTGGGAAAGTGATGTCAGCAAGTTTACCAACTAGAAGTTCTTAGTGTTCACCTCCCCCACCCCAAAGACAGCCTAAACAGTTGAGTAAACAACTATGTTTTGTTAGAAAGAACTAAAGGAGAGTGGCAGAGTATATCTTAAGTGTAGCAGAAACATTTAGACCACAAAACCTGAGGATGACCACATAGTGAATGGAAAAAAAATTTTGTCTTGATCACCTTATCCCCCAATTAGGAACCACTCAGAAGGAGAAGGGACTACTCCTTGTGGGGAAATGGTAAGTAGGAGGATTCAGTGGCCCCCGTCACCATCCTGGACGCCTACAGTCCTCAGCACTGGGGATACGTGTATTCCTCACAGACTCTAAGAACACCTGATGGAACTCTGGAGTCTACACAGCTGTGCCCTTACTCTAGAGGAAGAGTGAGGCTGAGACACTTTGCCTCATACTCCATGACCTGTGTAACTACTGTGCTATACCATCTTGGAAATGGAACTACTACTGAAGTATGTCCTGAGCTGGGTGCAAGTTGTTATTGCACCCTGTCACCCCTTAGGCTTTGTCAGTACTGAACACCCCCCGCCTGATGGGCCACCATCTCTAAACCTTTCTACCCTATAGGCCAAGCTGCTGTAGAACTGTTCCATCTAACACTCCCAGTTGTTTCTGTATCCTGTCATTTAGGGTCTGAGATAAAGGGGTGTCCTGCCTTTAGAGAAATGTTACCTTGCCTACTTAGAATAGTCACATTCTACAGTGCCTGGGATAAAGCACCCTGAGGAATTGGTGCCTTGACCAAGAAAAGCAGCCATACATCTCAGGGCTAAGCTGATATGACACTCTGTATTCCAAAGAAACAAAGCACTGGCTGGGCTGAGCTACCACACCCTATAGGCTGAATAACCATAATACTCTGCTCCCATGGAATTGGCCTACCTCCCTAGAATCTGAGATACTGAGACTCCTCATCTCCAGGAAGCAGAGTCATAACTGTGCTGCTTCCTATTCCTCTGGGCTCAAGATTCAGCTGCACTCTGACATTCTGGGGTCCTAGTTGCAACTGCAACTGGTCTCACAGAATCTGGGATACTGCCATATTTCACCAATTCAGAGTCCAGAATCTTTACACACAATGACTTACCTTCCTCAGCTAAGACCCTGTGCCTTATTGCCTATTGTTTCTGAATTGGAGCTGTGTCCTGATATCCAGCACCAAATCTGAGTACCCTTTCTTTCTAGGAGCTAGGCCAGTGTTGTACCCTGACCCCAGAGTCAGAGTCAAAGCTACAGCCTAGTTCCTTGGCCCAAGGTGCTGAGAAGTACCCCCGGCTCTGTTGGCAATCTGCATGCAAACTCCCTTCAGAGTGAAACTCCATTCCATGGAACAGGTGCCACAACAGGTCCATGAGACACTGAGCCTAGGATCCTGGCTCCACAGCCATTTTGAACACCTGCACCTGGAGCCTAGCACTACTATAGCTGCTGTGAATCATATCAGTCCCAACATCAAAAGGGTTCCTCTTGGCTAAGTTTTCCCATTGTGGGAAAACATGAGAACAGGGAAATTCCAAAAGTCCTTGCTATCAAGGACCATAACAATTTATGCTGTCACTGCTGTAGTCACATACTTCTATAGCTAGGCCAATGAGTTACCCCCAGTCATCATTGGTGTTGATTGCTGCTGAAGAAGCTGCAAATATGTTATATCTCTATCTCTGTATCTACTCAGAACCAAAGCCACCATACCTTCCTCAACTAAGACCCATCAGCAAATGAAAGCCTTTCCATTCAAATGTTACTCTGTAAAGTCTGAAAGATTTGACCAATTTACCAAATGAGCAGACATCAAAGCAGGGACAAAAGAAACACACAAAAAAACAAGAAAACATGACACTACCAAAGAGACACAATAATTCTTTCATAACCAATCCCAAAGAAAAGAAAATTTATAAATTGTCTGAAAAGGAATTAAAAATAATGATCTTAAAGAAAATCAATGAAATACCAGAGAATACAAATAGACAATTCACTGAATTCATGAAAACAAGTCATACTCTGAATATAAATTCAACAAAAAGATGGATATCATAAATAAAAGAACTGAACAGAAATTATGGAGCTAAAAATTTAGTGAATGAAACAAAAATATAATAAGTATCTTTAATTGTAGATTAGATCAAATACAAGAAAGAAGTTGAACATGAATTTAGGTCTTAAAAAATTACTCAGAGGAGAAAATGTAAATAGAATAAGAATTAGGAACAAGACAGGGGTGTCCACTCTCACAACCCCTATTTAACATAGTTTTTAAAACTCTAACCAGTAGGTCATCAAGAATACAAACAATAATAAATGTTGGTGAGGATGTAAGAAAAAGGAATATCTTTACACTTGTTGGTGGAATTGTTAATTAGTAAAACCACTATGGAAATCATTTTGGAGGTTCTTAAAATGACTAGGCGTGGTCTCACTAAAATGTCCAGCTATATTACTTCTTGGTTTTTATCCTAAAGAATTAAAGTCAGGCTGGGGATGTGGCTCAAGCGGTAGAGTGCTCAGCTGGCATGAGCGTGGCGCTGGGTTCGATCCTCAGCACCACATGCAAACAAAGATGCTGTGTCCGCCAAAAACTAAAAAATAAATATTAAAAAATCTCTCTCTCTCAAAAAAAAAGAATTAAAGTCATAATAATACAATGATATATACATACCCATGTTTATAGCTGCACAATTCACAAAAGTCAAACTATGGAACCATCCTAGGTGTGCATCAATAGATGAGTGGATAAAAAAAAATGTGATATATATATTATATAATTATATATATATATATATAATTAACTTTTACTCATTTATAAAGAAAAATGAATTATGTCATTTGTAGTAAAATGGATGGAACTAGAGACATTAAGCAAAATAAGCCAAATTGAGAAGATCAAAAGTGATGTGTTTTCTCTCATATATGGAAGCTAAAGAGGAAAAAGAAAAAGAAAAGTAGGGGCAGATCTCAAGAAAATAGAAGGGAGATCAGCAGAGGAAAGGAACCAAGGGGAGGGAGCTGGGAGTGCTGGAGAGTGATATTAGTCAAATTGTATTGTGTGCATGTATGAATATGTGACAATAAATACCATCATTATGTATAACTACAATGCACCAATTAAAAAATGGGGTTGGGGGGACTCTAACCAGAGCAACCAGGCAAGGAAGGAAAATTAAAGGGATACAAATAAGAGTGTAAGTAAAATTATCTTTGTTTATTGATGATGTGATTCTATATTTAGAAGATTAAAAAAAAAAACTCCTGAGAAGACTTTCAGAGCTGACAAATTCTAAAAAGTAGCAGGATACAAGAAGAATATATAAAAATCAATAGCCATTCCACACGCCGATGATTAATCTACTAAGAAAGAAATCAGGAAAACTATCCCATTCACAATAACCTAAAAAAAAAAAATCAACTTGGGAATAAATCTAACCAGGGAGGTGAAAGATCTTTACAATGAAAACTATAAGAAAATGAAGAAGACCTTAGAAGATGGAAAGTTCTCCCATGTTAAAGCATAATTAATATTGTCAAAATGGCCATATTACTAAAAGAGTTATACAGATTCAATGCAATCCCTATCAAAATACCATGACATTCTTCGCAGACATAGGAAATAACAGTCCTAAAATTTAGTCGGAAGAATAAAAGACCTAGAATAGCCAAAGCAATTCTAAGCCAAGAAAACAATGCTGGAGGCATTACAATATCTAACTTCAAATTATACTACAGAGCTATAGTATCAAAACAGCATAGTGTGGGCATCAAAATAGCCATGAAGATCAAATGGAACAGAATAGAAGACACAGAAACAAACCCACATACTACAATCATCTGATATTCAACAAAGGTGCTGTTTTAGTCAGCTTTTTTTTTTTTTTTTTTTGTCATTGACCACAAGAGATGACAAGAATAGCATAGAAGACAGGAAATTTATTTGGGGCAAATGGTTTCAGAGGTCTCGGTCCATGATTGGCAAGTCCATTGCTCTGGGCCCAATGTGCGGCAGAACATTATGGTAGAAGGGCATGGCAGAGAAAAGTAGCTCAGGACATGGCAATCAGGAAGCAGAGAGAAAGAGAATTCCACTCACCAAGAGCAAATATAAGCCCCAAAGTCACACCCCAGTAACTTACCTCCTCCAGTCACATCCTCCCTGCCAACAGCTCCTTCCCAGTTAATCCATATCAGTGGACTGATTCATTGATAGGTTACATCTCTCTCAATCTAATCATTTCACCTTTGAATATCCTTGCATTGTCTCACACATGAGGGTTTCGGGAGATACCTCTTATCTGAACCATAACAGGTGCCAAAAACAAATACTGGAAAAAAGATAATCTTTTTAAATTAATGGTGCCAGGAAAACTGAATATCCATAAGTAAAAGAATGAAATTAAATACCTTTAACCCTGAAAAAAGTCATCCCAAAGTAGATCAAAGGCCTAGGAATTAGATCAGAAACTTTACAATTGCTAGAAGGAAACAGAGATTCAATACTGTAACATATTGGTGTAAGTCCTAAGTTCCTTTAAAGACCTCTAAAGTTCAAAAATAAAACCAAGAAACAATAAGTGGAACAGCATCAAATTATAAAGCTTCTGCACAGCAAAGGAAATGATTAAGTATGAGAAAAGACAGCCTACTGAATGGGAGAATATCTTTGGCAGCTGCTCCTCTGACAGGGGATTAATATCCATAATATATAAAGAACTCAAAAATTTTAACACCAAAGACATAATAATAAAAATAAAAATAACCAAATCAACTAATGTGCAAAAGAGCTAAAACAGATTCTTCTCCAAAGAAGAAATACAAATTGTTAACAAATACATAAGAAAATGTTCAACATCCCTAGCAATTGAGGAAATGCAAATCAAAACTACTCTATATTTCATCTCACTCCAGTTATAATGGCAATCATCAAGAATACAAGTAATAGCCAGGGATGGTGGCACACACTTGTCATCCCAATGGCTTAAGAGGAGGAGGCAAGAGAATCACAAGTTAAAAGACAGCCTCAGCAACTTAGCAAGACCCTAAGCAACTTAACTAGACTCTGTCTCAAAATAAAATATTAAAAATGACTGGAGATGTGACTCAGTGCTTAAGTGCCCCTGGATTTAATCTCCAGTACAGAGAGAAAGAAAGAGAAAAAGAAAAAAAAACAATACAAACAATAATACATGCTGGCAAGGATGTGGATATTGAAAAGGTACACTTATACATTGTTCATGGGACTGCAAATTAGTAAAATCACTTTGGAAAGCAGTATGAAGATTCCTCAGAAGACTAGGAATGGAACCACCATATGACTCAGATATTCCACGCCTTGGTGTTTATCCAAAAGAACTAAAATCAGCATACTATAGTACTACTGGCACATCAATGTTTATAACAGTGCAATTCATAGTAGTTAAGTTATGGAACCAGCTCAGATGCTTGTCAACAGATGAATGGAGAAAATGTGATATATATACACAATAGAGTTTTACTCAGCCATAAAGAAGAATGAAATTATGTGATTTACTGGTAAAATGGATGAAACTGGAAAACATCAGGCTTAGTGAAATAAGCCAGACTCAGAAAGCCAAGGGTCAAATGTCTTCTCTCATAAGTAGAAACTAGATCAAAATAAGAAGGAAAAAGTAGAGATAAATCAGTGGAGCACAGGAAGGTGATAGAGGGAAAGGGAAGGAGTGACGGGAAAGCGGTGAAACATGTAATGAAGTTGACCAAATTATGCTACATACATACATGAATACACCACAGGGAATTTCACTTCTGTGTATATCAATAAAGCACCACAAGAAAACTAGGCTGATACCTATGATAATGATGATGCAAAATTCCTCAATAAAATATTAGCAAATAAAATTCAACAACACATCACAAATCCTACACATTCTGATCATGTGGAATTTATCCCCAGTGTGCAAGACTAATTTAACATAAGTAAATCAATCAACATGATACATCACATAAACATCCTGAAAGACAAATGTTATTGACACAGAAAATATATTTGACAAAGTTCAACATCTTTTCATGATGAAAATAAAAAACTGTTTAGACATAGATGGACAGTTCCACTCAGCATAAAAAGGCTACTTATGACAAACCCACAGCTAACATAATAATCAGTGGAGAAAAGCAAAGTTTTTCCTCTAAGATGTGATACAAGGGAAGAGTGCCCACTCTCACCACTTCTATTCAACACAGTACTGGAAGTAATATCAAGTGAAATACGCCAGTCCAAAAAACCAAAGGCCAAATGTTCTGTCTGATATGTGGATGCTAACTCACAACAAGGGAAGGTGGGGAGGGGAAGAATAGAAGTCCATTGGATTAGAAATAAGGGAATGAAAGGAAGGGAGGCGGGAGGGGAATAGAAAGGACAGGAGAATTAATCAGACACAACTTTCCTATCCTTGTATTTGAATACATGACCAGGGTAACTCTGCATCATGTACAACCACAAGAATAGGATCCTAATTAGAAACAGGCATACTCCATGTATGTATAATATGCCAAAATACACTCTACTGTCATATATATCTAAAAAGAACAACAAAAAAAGAGCAGTTAGACAACAAAAAGAAATAAAATGTATCCAAAACAGAAAGAAATAAGTAAAATAATCTCTATTTGCGGATGATGTGATCCTAGATGTACACCAAAAAAAAACCCTACTAAATCTAATAATGAATCCAGTAAAAACTGCAGGATATAAAGTCAATTTACAAAAGTCTATAATGTTTCCATACATAAATAATGACCTAGCCAAAAAATTAAAATCAAGAACACAATCTCATGTATGACTGCATTAAAAAAGTAGGGATGAATCTAATCAAGGAAGTGAAAGATCTGTACAATAAAAACTATGAAACATTGATGAAATAAACTGAAGAGGACACAATTAGATAGGGAGAGGTTCCATGGATTGGAAAAATTAATAGTTAAAATGGGCATATTATCTAAAGCAATATGTAGACTCAATGCTATCCTATCAAAATTCCAATGACATGAAAATAGAAGGCAGATCAGTGGAGCAGAGGAAGGGGATTGAGAGGGTGAGAGGAGGGACAGGAAAAGGGAAGAACTGTTGAATAAAATTTACCAAATTATACCATATGCATATATGAATATACTACAATGGAATTTCATATATATATACACACACACATATATATATATACACACATATGTATATATACATATATATTAAACATATAGCACCAATTTTCAAAATAATAAATAATAATAAAATAAAAAATAGTAAAAATAACAAATAAATAGAAGAAGGCCCAATAGAGAAGAGACAGGGGAATAGGAAGGAGGAGAGGAGAGAAGTAGAAGTACTGGAGATTGAAATGAAGCAAACTATATTCCATGCATATATGAATATGTCAAAATGAACCTCACTATTATATATAAATGCAATGCACTAATAAAAGCATTTTAAAAAGGACTTTGAGACCTAATGTTTTGAAATGATTTCCCCAAAGTCTAAAATATTGTGTTATTTATTTTCTTAAAATCTTCAGGGATATTCAAAATGAAATGCTATATAATTTAAGAAAAAGAAATCTATTTCTTTGATCAAGTCATACCTACATGTGACAAGAGAGCTTACTTTTGTATTTAAAATGATATAATTCTTGGTTAATTGTTTAAGAAGCATATGTAAGCTTTCAATACTGTATGATATAGTTAACTTCACAAATTAGAGTACTTATTACGCTTTCTACAGCCTATCATATACAGGCTAATAATTACATTTCATTCTTAACTATGCGAATGCTACTCATGTGATTAAAACTGCATTCACCATGGCTAGTACTCTTAGTTCCTTACATGGGCACACAAAAAAATGTAGTATACTGAGTGGCTTCAGAAAATAGCATATTTTTGTAAAAGATTGCAATGTCTACTACTATAAAATTGTCATTTATTTAATAAGCCAATGTTTTTTCACACTTAAAAAGATTCGAGTGGCATTCTTCAAAGAAATGGAGGAAAAAATCTACAATTAATATGGAATCACAGAAGACCCAAAACAGCCAAGCAAGTTAATGAAAAAAGAACAAATTTGAAAGAATCATATTTCCTGATTTAAAATTATAGTACAAATCTATGGAAATCATAACAGTATGACATTGGCATAAAAATAGATACACAAATTAGCAGACCAGAAGAGAGACCCCCAAAATAAATCCAAACATATGTAGTCAACTAATTTCCAACAAGGGAACCAGTTAGATGCCATGGGAAAGGATAGTCTCTCTACTATATGATGCTAGTAAAACTGGATTTCCATATATGAAAGAATGAAAGTAGACATTAGAGTGTAGGTTCCACAACTATGTTCTCCTTTTTCAAGATTATTTCAACAGTTTAGTTCCTTTTCCCACTTCCATATAAAATTTGAAGTCAGTATGTCAATGTCAATGAAAAAAATATGAATTATTATGGATAGTACATTAAACATATAGATCAATTGGGAAAGAACTGACATCTTGACAGTATTTAGTCATCCAATCCATGAACATTAATTAATCTAGAGCTTCTTTAATTTTTCTCAGTTTGGTAATCCCTAATCGAGATTTTGAGCATTTGTCACTGATATACAGAAATGCCTTTGATTTAGGTGTTGATTTTATATCCTGCTACTTTGCTGAATTAATTTACTAGGGATTAGGCCCCAACTTCCTTAATAAGACTCCTGTGGCACAAGAATTAAAATCAAGAATCAATGAATGGGATGTACTCAAACTAAAAACTTTCTTCTCAGCAAAAGAAACAAGCTGTGAGGTGAATAGAGAGCCTACATCTTGGGAGCAAATCTTTACCCCTCACACATCAGATAGAGCACTAATCTTTAGGGTATATAAAGAACTCAAAAAGCTAAGCACCAAAAAACAAATAACCCAATCAATCAATGGGCCAAGGACCTGAAGAGACACTTCTCAGAAGATGATGTAGAATCAATCAATAAATACATGAAAAAATGTTCATCATCGCTAGCAATTAGAGAAATTCAAATCAAAACTACTCTAAGATTTCATCTCACTCCAGTCAGAATGGCAGCTATTATGCATACAAACAACAATAAGTGTTGGCGAGGATGTGGGGGAAAAGGCACACTCATACACTACTGGTGGGACTGCAAATTGGTACAGCCAATATGGAAAGCAGTATGGAGATTCCTTGGAAAATTGGGAATGGAACCACCATTTGACCCAGCTATCCCTCTCCTCAGTCTATACCCAAAGGATATAAAAACAGCATACTACAGGGACTCAGCCATATCAATGTTTATAGCAGCACAATTCACAATAACTAAATTGTAGAACCAACCTAGATGCCCTTCAGTAGATGAATGGATTAAAAAAATGTGGCATATATACACAATGGAATATTACTCAGCAATAAAAGAGAATAAAATCATGGCATTTGCAGGTAAATGAATGGAGTTAGAGAAGATAATGCTAATTGAAGCTAGCCAATCCCCCCAAACCAAATGACAAATGTTTTATCTGATATAAGGAGGCTGAATCATAGTGGGATAGGGAGAGGGAGCATGGGAGGAATAGATGAACTCTAGATTGGGCAGAGGGGTGGGAGGAGAAAGGAGGGGACATGGAGTTATTAATTATAGTGGAATGTGATAATCATTATTATCCAAAGTACAGATATGAAGACACAAATTGCTGTGAATATACTATGTATATAACCAGAGATATGAAAAATTGTGCTGTATATGTGTAATATGAATTGTAAAACATTTTGCTATCATATATAAATAAAATCTATATATATTTTCAAATTTAAATATTCTGTTAAGATCTATGTTACCAATGTTGGGCACCAAACGTTTAGGATTTTTGCTTCAGAGTTTAATTTCCTATAGTTAAATTATAAGCAACGATCCTGGAAGATCTGAAATTGGTGGAAAACCATCCACATGAAGAAAGAGGAATTTACTCTCTTGCTCATTTCTCTGATCATTTTAAGTATCTTTTTCTTTTCTCTAAAATTTGCAGCCATTCTGGTTTTTACTACACACGTTGATATTGAGAAACTTCGTATTTCAGCCCCATTTTCTCTGCAAATTTGGAACTTAAAAGAGAGTTTGCATTACTACAAACTCTCACCATTCCTCCATTCAAATTAGAAACCATGTGGAGCAAGGTGATTCATAACAGCCTAACATTGAGGCTCTCTCTCTTATTATTTCCATTTAGCATTACATATATTTATTTAAGTGTTTAATCAAATTGAGAAAAAACACAGTTTTTATTACAAGGGAGAAAAGTTTATTAATGCTCTTTAAATCAAGAGATCATAGGCCATTAAAATTCACACAATATTTAGCTCTGCACAAAAAGTTAATGAAGCCATTTGTTAATGATATCTGCTGTGTTTATAATATTGGTTGGAGAGTTAAATATTTGCAGTATATTTGACGATCTTTTAGTCGGTATAAGATGACCATGGCTATTTTGTCAATTCACAGAAGATATGAACATTTGTCTGAAAGTGTCTACAACTGCAAAGATAAATATAGATCACAAAACTAGGGTTCAATTGTTTCCAAAAGGTACGAGGTAGATAGAATTTCCTTCTAAACTAGAATTGATCACAACTCAGATTGTTTGCAATTTCTACCCAAAGGCATTGTTAGAATGTGGATTTTTATTTGAGTATGGGTTGGGGAACAGGGAGTATAGAAGCATTCTTCATGAGAAAAAAAAAGAAATTAAAATGTAAAAGCTAGAGGTTTATGATAAGCTCATTCATTATTTAAAAATAAATCTCTTTGAAATTAAAAACTATAATTTAACATTATTTAGTCCTCGCCAGATATTCTCCAGGTTCACTTTACTGGCTGCCTGTGAGCCTGAATAATGCTATTACTCTCTGCCTACAGTGGCTACACTGCCCCAAGGCCTGAGAGAAATGGGAAAGCCAACAGCAGGAAGCACTTCCCACATAGGTAGTTTTCTAGAGCCTGCAGAAACCACTACCTGCTCTTCTGTCTCAACAAGACTCAACAGAGCATTATTCTATGATACCTGAGAGGAAGACTTGGATAAATAGTTTCTAAATTGGGTGTTTCCAAAGGGAGAGAACACAAAGTGATCAAAGGAGGTGAGAGAAGAAAATATTAAAGCCTGATCTCCTCTATAAAAATTTTTAAACAAGTTTTACTAGTGCCTACCATATGAAAGATGACTAGTACATGCATGTAAGCCATTATGTATATAAGGCCCTCGGACAGAAACTGTGTCCATCAGTAAGAGAATTAGCTCAGCCAAGGAATTAAGTACTCCGGCCTAACTCCCCAATATCCTCCAGGTTTCCTGGCAAACACAACTGAAAAGTCAGAGGACAAAAGAGCCCACAGATGCAATGCATATGTGTCCTGGAGGGTTATGCAGACGCATAACATGGAGGATGTGCCCCTAACTATTTTTACAAATAGAGTTATTCATTATTGCAATAAAAAGTTAGGAGACCATTATTCTAAATAACCATACTAGATACTATGATGACATTGGAAAAAAACGTTAAGTCCAAAAGTCTTAGGCTGCCTACGGATCCTTGGCCCAATCCAATTAAGCTTTTACTAATCAGGAAAATCATTCCACACCCAGGATGGAAGAGTGTAGCACTGGGGGCATGTGTTTGCCACCTCCACTTTGAGTAAAAAGGCCAACATTCACTTTCAGTTAATCACTCTTTCATTTATTTGTTCCTTGCATCAAACAATGTACAGATGCTGAGAATACAAAATTAGTCATATAGGATACCTGGCATCAAGTTCCTGTTAAATTTGTAAAAGGAGACACATATATTATTAATATGTTGAATAGCACTATACTTATGCTGAGAAGTAAGAGCAGATTACAAAGGGGTTACAAAGAAATAAACAATTCTACTGGAGATTGGGAAATGGTCAAAACTTGTTTCGTGTGAGGTAAGTTCTAGAGACCTGCTGTGCGACATTGTGCTAGCAACATACCATTCTGTTGACAATACCATGTTGTACAATTAAAAGTTTATTAAGAGCATAGATTTCACGTTAAATGCTCGTATTAAAAAAAGATTCATCTTTTTAAAGGAATCATTTCATATAGGCATTAATTTGGGAACATTTAAAAAGATAAGCAATATATTTCAGGGAAAGGAAACATTATAGGTAAAACAACGTGGTACTTTGGGAAATGGAAATTTTTCAGCAATGCTGAGACTCAGAGTGAAAACGAGGGGAAATATACAATAAAACTGGAAAGGTAGCCAGGTTGAGATTTTATAAAAAGCTTTTTTTTTTTGCAATCTAAAATGTAGACTTTTTTGCTCTGAACTATTTGCTATTGAACCCTGAGCTTGAGCAACTCTATTTCAATTTACTTGAATCAGTTTCTTTAACTAGAAAGTAAGAAGTACTGGCTGTTCCTTCACACAGAATCAGTTGAAAAACTCATTCTGAACCACCGTGTTAATAGACACCACCACATTAATAGATGACTTTTTTGGTGAGAGAACCAATGTTATATAACAGTTTGTCTTAAGATCAGTTCGGACTTTCATTTTGCCCCAAAGAGAGGCTACTAGGAGGCAGTAGACACTTGAAGAGAAATGGTCTAGCAGGAGGTATTTAAGTCATTGAAGGTATCCCCTGAAGAGGATTGTGGAATGTGAGACCCCAGCCTCAAACTTTACTCCTTTTCTTCTCTCTCTCTCTCTCTCTCTCTCTCTCTCTCTCTCTCTCCCCC